>NC_026005.2:77146729-77324703 GCF_000442705.2 Elaeis guineensis | reverse complement strand
AAAGTGTATTATAAGTCTCATTCGCTCATTAAAGAAGCTTTCTTTGTACTTACTTGTGCTATTCATTGTTATACTTTGTTTGAGTTATTGTTTTTATTTTGGAAGGGTTCTAAAACAAGGGAAGGTTGATCCGAACCTTGAATTGGAGTGTATTGGGTTGGCTTGTACCCGAAAAATAAGTGGATAGCTTGGGATAGCTAGAGTCGGAGTTTCTGATGTTTGTATTCGGGTTGAATACAAGTTAGTGGATTGAAATTCTCAAGTAGAAGCTTGGAGAGTGGATGTAGTGCAAGGTTGGCACCGAACCACTATAAATCCTTTTGTTTGTGGTGTGTCTAATTGCTCTTCTTTAACTCTTCATTATTCTCTTGCATTCTTCCTTTTAGCCATTAGCCTTGAATTAACTTTACTCTCCCCATTTATTTAGCTATTGTCAAACATTTTTCATAAGTCATAAGTTAAGCTTAAAATTTTTAGAAACCCAATTCACCCCCCCTCTTGGGTTGCATAGCTGGGCAACAAGTGGTATCAGAGCCCGATGCTCTAGCCCTACTTTGATCTAACCAATCAAAGAGCCAAAGATCTTATGGCAACTCAAGTCGGCATTTCTCTAGCCGAGGGGCAGTCCACTAACCGATCTCCACTTTTCAATGGGTCTAATTACACCTATTGAAAAGTTTGGATGAAAATATTCATTCAAGCACTAGACTATGATATGTGGAGTATCATAGTAAACGGCCCTTACAACACCCACTAAGATTATTGATGGTATGGAATCAGCCAAACCGAAAAAGAGTGGGATGAGGTTGATAAAAAATGGCCCAATTAAATGCTAGAGCTATGAATGTTCTATATTGGTGCTCTTGATGCTAACGAATTTAATCGCATTTCTACTTGCTTGTCTGCTAAAGAAAAATGAGATAGGTTAGAAGTAACCCATGAAGGAACCAATCAAGTAAAGGAGTCCAAAATCAACATGCTTGTGCATAAATATGAATTGTTTAAAATGGAGCATGATGAGTCCATAACTGATATGTTTACTCGCTTTACTAATATTATAAATAGTTTAAAGAGTCTTGGTAAGTTCTATACTAACAGTGAGCTTGTAAGAAGATTCTCAGGTCCTTATTAAAGACTTGAGAAACCAAAGTGACCGCCATCTAAGAAGCCAAGGACTTGAACATTCTACCCTTGGAAGAGCTTCTTGGAACATTGATGACTCATGAGCTGAGCATGAAGCAACATCAAGAGGAAGAAGTCAAAAAGAAGAGAACAATCGTCCTCAAATCCACAGCTCTACTAGATGAAGAAACTGATGACACCGAAAATGAAGAGCAGGATGAAGAGATGGCACTCATTACCCGAAGATTCAAAAAATTTTTGAGAAAAAGGAAACAAGGGATGAGGAAGAGGCCATTCACAAAAGGAAAACAGAGCAAAGAAAAGGATAAAGACCAACCCCTTATCTGCTATGAGTGCAAGAAATCGGGGCACTTCAAGTCGAATGCCCACAACTGAAGAAGGGTCCCAAGAAATACAAGAAGAAGGCCATGATGGCCACTTGGAGTGCGAGTGATGACTCAAGCTCCGAAGAGGAAGACTCGACTGAACAAGCCAACCTGTGCCTTATGGCACATGAAATGAGATAATTTCCGAAACTCCTAGTGACTTTACATTTGAAGAACTGCATGAAGCTTTTTGTGATTTAATTGATTAACTAAAGAAACTAGGGATAAAGAATAAAGATCTAAAATTGAAAAATCAATCTTTATTGAAACAAATGAAAGCATTTCAATTGAAAAATCCTCCCTGCTTCAAGAAAATCAAAGTTTAAAAATAAAATTGTCAAGTTAAAACCATTAGTTGAAAAATTTATCTTGAGTTCAAATAAACTTAATATGATTCTTGAAAATCAAAAGGCCGTGTATGATAAGGCTGGACTTGGCTATAACCCCTTGAAGAAATAAAAGTATCTGAAAAATATCTATGTAAACTCTTTAAGTAACAAGTCTTCTAATATTACTTGCTTCAAATGTGGTAGAGTAGGACATAAGTCATACACTTGCTTCTCTAACAAATCTGCAAACTCAAATGTAAAAAAAATATGGGTTCCAAAAGGAACCATTATGACTAACCTAAAAGGACCCAAGAGAGCTTGGGTACCTAAAACAAAACTTGACTTTTGCCTGCAAGTGTGTCTAGCATCCCAAGGAGGAAACAGAAAATGGTATCTTGATAGCGGATGCTCGAGACACATGACTGGTGATGAATCCCAATTCATCACTCTTGATGCTAAGAATGGAGGGATGGTCACCTTTGGAGAAAATGATAAAGGAAAGATCATCGGTATAGGTAACATTGGTATCACTCCCTCCAAATACATTGAAAATATTTTGTTAGTAGATGGTTTAAAGCATAATTTACTTAGTATTAGTCAATTTTATGATAAAGGATATAAAGTTATTTTTGAATCTTCTATTTGCATTGTAACTAGTCCCATTAATGAAGGCATTAAATTTATTAGACATAGACATGGTAATGTTTATATGATAGATTTGAATGATCTATCTAAAATAAACATGCAATGCCTAGTATCCTTAAATGCCAAAATTAATGAGACTAGTTGGCTTTGGCATCGTAGGCTTGCACATATTAGCATGCATTCACTTTCAAAATTAATTAAGAAAGAATTGGTTCTTGATTTGCCAAAATTGAATTTTAAAAAGGATAGAATTTATGATGCATGCCAACTAGGTAAACAAACAAGAGTTTCATTTAAATCCAAAAATATTATTTCAACCTCTAGACCTTTAGAGATTTTGCACATGGACTTATTTGGACCTACTAGAACTACTAGTCTAGGAGAAAAATGATATGGTTTTGTAATTATAGATGATTACTCTCGTTTTACTTAGGTTTTCTTTTTGGCACACAAAGATGAAACTTTTCAAGTTTTCACTAAATTTTATCGAAAAGTCACTAATGAGAAAGGATTTTCAATTCAAAATATTTGAAATGACCATGGAACTGAATTTGAAAATCAAGACTTTAAAAAATTTTGTGATGAAAAAAGAATTGGCCATAATTTCTCTACACTAGGACACCCCAACAAAATGGGGTAGTAGAAAAGAAAAATAGAACTCTAAAAAAATAGCCCGTACCATGCTATGTGAAAGCAACCTTCCAAGATACTTTTGGGCGGAAGCTATTAACACAGCATGTTACATTTTAAATTATGCTTTGATTAGATAAATTTTAAAGAAAATCTCCTATGAGCTTTGGAAAGGAAGAAAACCTAATATTGCATATTTTTATGTTTTTGGTTGCCGATGTTTTGTATTAAATAATGGTAAAGAAAGACTTGAAAAATTTGATGCAAAATCAGATGAAGCAATCTTTGTTGGTTACTCCTCCACTAGTAAAGCTTTTAGAGTTTTTAACAAAAGAACCTTAGTAGTAGAGGAGTCAATACATGTTGTCTTTGATGAATCTAACGATCTTCCTTCAAGGAAGAATGAAGGTGTTGATGATGCAGATCCTCTTATAGAAGGAATGAAAGAGATCACTCTGAAGGATTCAACAATTCAAGATGATGAGGAACATGAAGATAAACAGGATGAGGAAGGTGAAGAACATCAAGAACAACCTCGAGGTACAAATGATCTACCTAAAGAATGGAGGTATGTTCATAATCACCCTAAGGAGCTAATTATAGGTGATCCTGAGCATGGGGTAAGAACTCGTTCTTCACTTAAAGATGTATTTAATCATTGTGCTTTTGTCTCTCATCTTGAACCTAAAACTATTGAAGAAGCTGAAAATGATTATAATTGGATTAATGCAATGTAAGAGGAACTTAATCAATTTGAAAGAAATAACGTATGGATTTTAGTATCAAGACCTAAAAATTATTCAATAATTGGCACAAAATGGGTTTTTAGGAATAAATTAGATGAACATAGAAATGTAATAAGAAATAAAGCAAGATTGGTTGCTAAAGGTTATAACCAAGAAGAAGGAATTGATTTTGATGAGACCTTTGCACCTGTTGCTAGATTAGAGGCAATTAGACTTCTACTTGCATATGCTTGCTTTATAAAATTTAAATTATTTCAAATGGATGTCAAAGTATATTTTTGAATGGATATATTGCTGAAGAAGTCTATGTAGAACAACCCCCAGATTTTAAAAATCATGCTTTTTCTAATCATGTTTTAAATTAAATAAAGCTCTATATGGTTTGAAACAAGCACCCAGGGCTTGGTATGATAGGCTAAGTAAATTTTTACTTAATAATGGTTTTTCAAGAGGTAATGTAGACACAACCCTTTTCATCAAAAGAAATAAAGATGATATATTAATTATATAAATATATGTAGATGATATTATCTTTGGGTTTACTAATGAATCTCTTTGTCAAGATTTTGCAAAGCTCATGCAGGGGGAGTTCGAGATGAGCATGATGGAAGAACTTACATTTTTTCTTGGAATCCAAATCAAACAAACAAAGGAAAGAATCTCCATCACCCAAATAAGTATACAAGGAAATTACTCAAAAGATTTGGAATGGAGAACTCCAAAGCAATTGGCACACCCATGAGCTCTTCATGTAAGCTTGACAAGGATGAAGAAGGTAAAAGTGTAGACTTAAAATATTATAGAGGTATGATTGGCTCTCTATTATATTTAACTGTAAGTAGACCTGATATCATATTTAGTGTTTGTCTGTGTGCTAGATTTCAATCTAATCCTAAAGAATCTCACTTGAATGCTGTTAAAAGAATCCTTAGATATTTGAATGGTACTCAAACTCTAGGATTATGGTACTCTAAGGACTCATTAATTGATTTAATAGGATTTTCAGATGTTGATTTTGCTGGATGTAGATTAGATAGAAAAAGTACTAGTAAAACTTGTCAATTTCTTGGAGTTAACCTAATCTCTTAGTTTAGCAAGAAACAAAATTTGGTGGCACTATCTACGGCTGAGGCCGAATACATTGCAGCCGAAAGTTGTTGTGCTCAAATCTTATGGATTAAGCAACAACTCAAAGATTTTGGTATTAAACTTATTGAAACACCCATAAGATGTGATAACACCAGTGCCATAAATCTTACTAAA
Organism: Elaeis guineensis; assembly: GCF_000442705.2. Lineage (NCBI taxonomy): Eukaryota > Viridiplantae > Streptophyta > Magnoliopsida > Arecales > Arecaceae > Elaeis > Elaeis guineensis. Next base: position 77,319,582 of record NC_026005.2, on the reverse strand, counting down.
AATTCAATTCAGCATTCTAGGTCTAAACATATTGAAATCAGACATCATTTTATAAGAGAACATGTTCAAAATAAGAATATAATTCTTGACTATGTTTGTACTGAAAAATAATTAGCCGACATCTTTACAAAGGCCCTAAGTGAAGATAGATTCTGTGAAATTAGGAGAACTAAAAATTTTTGATCCATCTGCTTAAATATCTCTCTAATTCCAAGGAATCAATGTCAAAAATTCTTTGAACTTAATTCTTATCATTTCTCTCGGACCTAAAAGCTCAAGATTATCATTCTCATAACTGTTCATAGAGCAAAAATTCTTCTCCCAGAGTTTTTAAATTTTTTAAAATTTATTCATCATTTTTTTGAATTTTTATGAAACATGAGTCGACCCCCTAGGGTCGACCCAATGGCATACTTGTAATTTTCGGCCAACATCCCACGAGTTCCTCCCTTTTTGATTAAAAACCCATTCATAAGCTGATCCACTCCATTTTCATCTTCCTCCCTCCAAAACCCATAGCCCTCTTCTTCTTCCTCTCCAAATCTAAGGTCTAAGCCCAAGATCTTCCTCCCAACACCCCTCCACCTCAAATCGCCCCTTGGGAAAGGAGCTATTCCCATTTTTCTCCCTTGATTAGAGCGGTTGGAGCGTGCCCTAGCTTCCACCATTCTCTTCCAAAATGGGGTTTCTCTCCTCCAAAAATCCTTATTCATCCCTAATAACCCTCTACCTCCTCACACATTTGATCTTCCAAGTCTCCTTGCTTGTTCTAGTGGTGAGAATGGCTCCAAAAATGAAACTCCCTCAAAGAAGGAAATCGATCCGTGAGTTGGAAGAGAGCGTGCGCAGGAAAAGACAAGCTTCTCAAACCTCTTTTGCTTCCATTCCTGCTTTGGCATCTGCTCCAGGTTCTTCTCAGTTTCTACTAAGCCCCAGTAAAATTTTTTTATCTGTTAGAAAGGTAGAACCCGAGAAAAATATTGACTTCAGATTTTTTGAAAAAGAGGGGTTCTCCATTGGTTCAAAGATCAAAAATCAAGGTTGGAGATTTTACTGTTCACTTAAAGAAGTTACATATGTGGACTTGGTTAGAGAGTTTTATCTAAATTTGTGCTATGGCAATGGAACAGTAACATCCACTGTTAAGGGAATTGATATCTGTTTAGATCCTGTTATTCTGAGAGAGATTCTTCATTTGTCCTGTGAGGGATATTCAAACATGGAACTCCTAGTGAAGGAAGAAGGAATTAATGTGATTTTAGGAGGAACCTACTCGGGAAGCCTAAATAAACTAGAAGCCAAGATCCTGTCCATTGAAATGAGGATTCTACATCAATTGGTAACAAAACTTTTCTTCCCAAGAAGTGGTAGACATGACCTTCTTTCAGGCCGAGATATCTGCATCATGTTTCATGTGATTACCCAAACCTCCCTAAACCTCCCTGCATTAATGATAGAGGCAATGAGAGAAACACTGAATAGATCCAAGGCACATCTGCCTTTCGGTATGGCCCTCACATTGGTATTCAGGAAGTTTGGAGTTAGTTTTGAGGGGGAGGCATCAGCTAGACTTTCTCACTCTGACACCATCAACCAACATACTTTGCACCGCATGGAATTTACTAGGACTGATGGTGGTTGGATTAAGGGTGCAAAAGAAAGAGTTGAGGACAGAGCTGAGGAAGAAGATCCTTCATCACCTCTCCATGACATCAGGGCAGCATCTCCAGACATCCAATTTGTTTCAGATCCAGAGGCTGGCCCTTCAGAGTCCACTAGGAGGCACACCCCAGTTCAGCAGCCTGACAGCAGAGCATATCCCTCAGAGATCAGATTGGCTGATGATCAGATTGAGATGATCTCTCAGCGTGTGGCTTCCTTGCTTTCTCGTCAGTGGGGCACTTCAGCTTTTGCACCGGGATCCACATCATTTGATGCATCTGATCAGACTTTGATCCCCCACATCTCCACTGTATTTCAGATGATTTCAGATCAGTCAGTTCGCATTCAGCAGCTTGAGGGTTATATATTGAGACTGATTGGGAGGGTACTTGACTTGCAGGGGCAAGTGTTAGCTCTGGCCCATCCACAGCCACAGGAGTGCACTACTGAGGTCTCAGACCTATCTATGGAGGCAGCCAGACTTAGAGGTGTTGGGAATAGTATCCCAAAGCCAATCGTCAGCCTGTTGACGGTTGTGCTCCTTTTGTATTAGTAAATGAATTATAAATAAATAAAAGTTATTTTAGTATTTTTTCATCACAAATGTTTCATCTTCTAATGAACTCCTGTGTTGTGGTGAAGTCCTTAGGACTATTTAGACTCGACAAAGGAGGATTTGTCGTTTAGTCCTTAAACATGTTCGCGATCAAATGATACGTTGTTACCAAGGACGACAATATTTATCGAGCATAGGTCGTTGTGTGCCATATGGGTTGGTTGTCCTCATAACCAAAGAGTGTGGAGACACTGGTATGGCATACAGGTGAGATGTAATGGTACATCTGCACTGAACGTGACCAACTCCGGAGCTATTTCTGCTGTCAAGATTTACTCCGATGGGATATGGGTATAAATGTCCCTCCGACCTGAGACCGCACGGTGACTTGCAAGCAACTCACTGCACTTAGGCACTGGACTACCTGAATTTCTAATTCAGTGACGGAAGGTTGCTGGGTGTAGTCAAGTACTTGACTTGTCGGTGCGTGTGTCAAGATGGGATTGACCACTCCAGTTTAGGAGCTGTGTACAGTCGTGTTTCAATTTAGCAAAACCTTGGCCAGGGTAGTCCTAGTGAGGAGTCACAGGACTAATTGAGTTGAGCACGATTCGGATGATACATCAGGGTTGACAGTTTAACTCTGAGTCATCCTAAACAAGGGGTCAAAAGGGATGAATTATACGGTAACCATATTCACGTAGGTTCTGAATGTTGCGATTGCGATTATTCGACCTATCCGTCGTCGGGTACCATTGCTAGATGGTCACTTCGATTAGTACAGAAATTGGTTCCTGTGCTACCGGTTTAGGTTCGAACCTGCGGGGTCACACACATTAGAGGTTCCTTTCTGATCTGATGGCTGATTATGAGTCTTATCTATCTGGAACTCTATGATTGAGAATTAGGATTCTCTAATCATGAGTTCCACACATTTTGGGTACCGGGGTCAAAATTTTGAATTTCGAATTTTGAATTTGAAATTTGAACTCTTTGATCAGGGTTTCATATCGATGGTCTCTGATGCCTGATTGCCCATCGAATTTGGACTCAATATTTATGAGAGGTTTAATTAGTGATTTAATCACTAATTAACTCAATTTGATTGAGTAATTATTTTTGGATCAAGTCCAATTGAATTGGATTCAGTTTGGATTGACCCGATTAGGTTAAATGTTGACCTAATCGCTAAGGTGGTTTAGTCCCTGATTTGATCAGGGGTTAGGTTTAGTTAATTCCTGATTTGATTAGGATTTTATTAAGCCTAATTAAGCCTAATTATGTTGGGTTTAATTTGGTCTAATTGTGCTCAACCTATTTTAAACTAGGTTGGCTCAATTTGAATCAAACCACCTTGTTTTAAATTCCCTGCGTCACCCAACTTCCTTGCACCCATTTGAATTCACGAGAAGAAACTTCTCGTGAAATTTTTCTCACGTAAAACCCTTCCCCACATCCTCATTTGTGCGCCATATGGATGGATAAATTAATTAGTTAGCCATTCAAATTCAAAGCATGTTTGAATTTGAATGGATAACTTATCACTTGCCCTTTCATCCTTATCCATTTTGTGCGCCACATTACTTACACGAGAAAAGGTTTCTCGTGAAACTTTTCCACGCACAAAGAGCCACGCCCCTTCTCTTCTCACGCCCAAAAGGATAGGGATAAGTTGGTTTTCGTTTGAATTCAAATTTGATTTGAATTCAAATGTGTAACCTCTTGTCTTTATCCTCTCACGCGGATAAGACACGTTCGACGTTGTTTTAAAAAGAGGAGAAAGGTGGGACGTGCGTAGAAAAATTAGGAGAGAAACTTTGGGGCGTGAGGAAGGCTTCTGCATAAGGTGAAGGTCCAAAACCTTTCGAGAGAAAAAGAAAGAAAAGAGAGAAAATTGGGCGCAGGGTTTTTGGTGTGTACCCTAGGGTTTCTACCTAGGGTTCGGGAAGTGAGATTGGTGTGCCACGAGTGTCGTGAGTCCACCAAATTTTAGAGAGAGATCCATCAGCCTCTCAAGTAACTGTGCAGATGATCCGGAGCATCTGAGAAGTCGGCACACATCGATCGAAGGAGTTCGATCAACATCTGCCATCAAAAGGGTGAAATCACGAACTAGCATTCGTGAGGAGCTGATCAGACGGGAGCTTCGTGTGGACGATCCGCAGAGGCCAGACAGTTGGGTGGCTGCGACGTGATGATCAGAACCCTCCGACGGTGATCAGATTGCGGTGATCGACTACCCGCAAAAGGTGATGTGTTCTGAACACAGTACTGTAAAACGTTTACTGATTCAAATTTGAATTTCAAATTTAAATGCATGCTGTTGTATCATATTTAGATCCTAGTGTAGGGTTAATTAGTATTAATTAATGAGATTAATTAATAATTTCGCTGTAAAATAGTAATTTTGAAAAAGTTTTAAAATTACCATTTTGCCCCTGCACTAAATTTTCGCTTCAATTGGTATCAGAGCAGGTTCTAGAATATGATATACATATGCATGCGTAGATTAAGGTATAATCTATAAGTTTAAATTTGAAATTCAAAATTCGAAATTCGAAATTCAAAAAGATTTGAAATTTGAAATTTGAAATTTGTTAGAAGTTTCAAATTTGAAATTCAAAATTTGAAATTTGAAATTTGGTTGAAATCTCAAATTTGAAATTCAAATTTGAAATTTGAAATTCAAAATTCAAAATTTGAAATTTGAAATTTGGTTGAAATCTCAAATTTGAAATTTGAAATTTGAAATTCGAAATTTGAAATTTGAAATTCAAAATTCAAAATTTAAAATTCAAAGATTGAAAATTCGAAATTTGAAATTTGGTTGAAATCTCAAATTTAAAATTTAAAATTTAAATTTAAATTTGAAATTTGAAATTCAAAATTTAAATTTTGAAATTTGTATATTTAGATATACATGATCCAAGTAGCAAGTAATCTAATTGGGTTGGTTGCCATGGCCGTCCGGTCATAGGAGAAAAGTAGGGTTTAAAGGCCCTCTCTTCCCATTCGATGGGGTCTCCTATGGCGGTAGGGGTGCCGATGCAATTATATCCCATGCCGATGAAGCAGCGAAAGGACTTAATTAAGAAATTTATCATGAATGTGTTAGATTAGATCTAAAAAAAAATTTATGATTTATTTTGAGTTATTTTCTGTTATGAAATGAGCAATAGAATTGCTGTTTATGAAATGTGCTGACCCGTTTGTGAAATGAGTTAACACATTTGGTGAACAGAAAATAAAATCTTTCAAATTTAAAAATTGTTTTCGAAATGCCAAACCCTGACCCATCAGCCCAAGTACTTAATTAAAAGAATTAAGTGTTGTCTAGTAGGTCTAGAATTGTGAATTAAGACCTAAGACAATTGCATAAACTTTTGGGTCAATGGGTTAGATGAATTAGGTCCATAATTGGGTTAGACCTAAGGTTAGTTTAAAAAAATGGACTAATTGGAGTAATTGGTCAAATCTAATCAAAAGTTGAATTAGATTAGGTCAAGGATACTCTAGACTCAACTTCAATAGTTGTAGTTGAATGGGTCCATGTCTTTAACTAGACCAAGATGGACTTAATTCATGGCTACGCGGTGGAGCTCTATTTACTAAGTTGATCAAAATTAAAACTAATGAACCGGTTGGTGTCTAAGGTAAGTTCGGCAGTTTTGACCAGTGGTTCTTAAGCGGGAGCTACTCGCATTGATTCGATCATTGACGAGTTAATGGCAAATCCCCACCACTGATCTCACTTACCTGGCCAATCTGGTAAGTTAGATTTTGATTAGATCACTTGGTGATTAGAGCTCACCCATGTCATTAGGTAAATCAGTATGACTGATTTAGGTGCTCCTAATGCCAGCTTTAATTAAATCCTTTTTAATCTGACTTGGTGAAGTCAGTGGGAGGATTGAAATTGGCTGGATGATTTCTTCTCTACTATTCTTTAATAAAATCCTCAAAATTATTAGGTCCCTAAAATGATTAAGTTATAATGATAACTAAGTCATAGCCTCCCATTAAGTGAATGATAATGAGTCCATTAGTTCAATGATCATTGGAGGCCCAAAGGCCTGGTGCTCATTGGCTAATGGAATTATTATTCATAATATGATAATTTGATTGAGTCTTTCTGATGGTGGTTAGGTTGGCCGGCCAAAGTCGGGCCTGATCATTTATTGGTCCGATTCACTAAATTAAGTCATGTTAATGGTTGGACCTAACCAGATCTTTTCAGTGGAGGCCAAAGCCTACTGATTAGGTTCTGGGGCAAAATAAATTACTAGAAGTTGTTTAGAGAAACAACTGGTTAAGAACCTACCCATAGATGCACATGGGTTGACCAACCAAAGTTGGGCTCGTGTGTAGTCTGTGTGGATTCTAGTACCCATTAAGGAATTAAAGTAATTTCTCGAATTGGAGGATGAGGCTACCAGTTCGTAAAAATATTGGAAAAAACTTTAGACTAAAGTCCAAGTCTTTAGTATTAATTTATGTACTAATAGAGGTCTCGTTTTCCTTTAAGCAGCTATGGCCACTACCCTGTCGCTCCGGTCATTATTAGATAATGACAAGCTCATGGGACCCAATTTCGATAGCTGGTATCGAAAATTGAAAATCGTCCTTGAGCATGAACGGATCCTTTATGTAGTAACGGATCAGCACCTGAGGAGCCAGCTCCGAACGCTAGTAAAGCGATCCGAGACACTTACTTAAAGTGGCTCAATGACCGCACCACCGTTCGATGTATTATGCTGGCAGCAATGAATGACGAGTTCAGCCGAAGGTTTGAGAACGCCCAGCCACAGGAGATGCTTCAAATGTTGAACGACTCCTTTGGCACGCCTGACGACGTTGAAAGGCACAAAACTAGTTGTGCTATTTTCAATGCTCGGATGAGGGATGGGGCCTCAGTCACTGATCATGTACTGTATATGATCGAGATGATTGAGCGCCTAAGCAAATTGGGCTTTCCTCTGCACGAGCAGCTCGGTAAGGATGCGATCCTTAATTCCTTGCCCAAGTCCTTCCTCCCATTCCTTACTCATTTTCGAATGACAAAGCCTGCAGTAAACTACCACGGATTGTTGGGGTTGCTGCAGAACTTTGAGAAGGATCACCAACTCCATAAGGAGTCGGTGAATGTAGTGGGAGGGTCTTCTTCTCGTCGTCAACCCTTTGGGAAGGGGAAGAAGAACAAGAAGAAGAAAAATAAGAAGGTGCAATCTCATGCTGGGACAGTAGCACGGGGTCAGACCAAGAAGCGCAAGCATGACCAGAGCCAGGCGGAGTGCTTCTTTTGCAAGAAGCACGGGCATTGGAAGAGGAACTGTCCTCAATACATTGCCTCCCTGGACCCGAACAGGCCAAAGAAGAAGCAAGGTAATTATATGATAACTCCTTGCAACTTTTCGATTTGTGATACTACTGCCTGGGTATTGGATACGGAAGCCTTATCATATTTGTAATTCGATGCAGGGTCTGCAGGTCAGTAGAAGATTTGATGAAGGCGAGAGGTTCCTGAATGTTGGAGATGGAAGCAAAGTTCCAGTTCTAGCTTTAGGAATCATGAGTCTTGTAATCAATTCTCGTAATGTAATTCTGAGTGAATGTCACTATTGTCCAAGTTTTTTATTAAATATTATTTCTGTAGGCCTTTTGGCCATGTACGGTTATGATTTTTTAATAAAAGAAATATTTGCAATATCATTTTGAATGGTGTTACAATATTTGTTGGACAATTAAATAATGGAATTTACTTACTATCACAGCCTGTTAATGTGGTTCAAAAATTGGTAAACGCTCTAGAATAGATAATGTGTCAGAAGTCTACCTTTGGCACTGTAGGCTAGGTCATATCAATAAGAACAGGATAAACAGGTTGGCTCAAGAAGGAATTCTTGAAGTTAGTGATTGTGAATCACTTCCAACCTGTGAGTCCTGTCTTCTTGGAAAGATGACCAAGTCACCTTTTACTGAAAAAGGTGAGCGAGCCAGTGAACTCTTAGGTCTGGTACATTCTGATGTATGTGGACCCATGAGCTCAAGTGCAAGAGGTAGATTTTTCTACTTCATAACCTTCACAGACGACCTATCTAGGTATGGGTATGTCTATTTAATGAAGCATAAGTCGGAATCATTTGAAATGTTCAAACTATTCCGAAATGAGGTAGAAAAATAAACTGGAAGTGTATTAAAACTCTTCGATCTGATCGAGGAGGTGAATACCTTTCCAATGAGTTTCTGACGTATCTAGGGGAGAATGGGATTCTCTCTCAGTGGACTCCTCCTGGAACACCACAGCATAATGGTGTGTCTGAAAGGAGGAATCGGACCCTGTTAGACATGGTTCGATCCATGATGGGGTTTGCTGGTCTGCCGATCTCCCTCTGGGGATATGCGCTCGAATCGGCTTGTTACCTTCTAAATAGAGTTTCGAGTAAGTCTGTAGCCAAAACGCCATATGAGATATGGATAGGACGTAAGCCAGTACTCTCGCACCTTAGGGTTTGGGGGTGTCTGGCTTATGTTAAACGTTTAATTACAGACAAGCTTGGACCTAGGTCTGACAAGTGTAATTTTATAGGGTACCCAAAAGAGACCAAAGGGTATTATTTCTACCTTGCTGATGAGCAAAAGGTGTTTGTCAGCCTTAAGGCAATCTTTTTAGAAAAGGAGTTCCTTAGTGAAGGAACTGTTGCCTCTAAAGTCGAACTTGACGAAGTTCGACAGGTGGAAAAACCGACACATGTTACTGAACCTGAACCGAATTTGATTAGATCATATCCGGAGCCCATTGATTGTGCACCCTTAAGGCGGTCTGGTAGAGTACCACATCAACCGGACAGATATTATGGTTTCTTGGTCCGGGATGGTGATCCTATCGAATTTGATGAAAACGATGAGGATCCGATCACCTACATGGATGCAATGCAGAGACCTGACTCTGAGAAATGGCTAGAGGCCATGAAATCCGAAATGGAGTCCATGAAGGTCAACGATGTGTGGACATTGGTTGACCCACCCGAAGGAGTAAAACCCATAGGGTGTAAGTGGGTCTTCAAAAGGAAGAGGGGCGCAGACGGAAAGGTGGAGACCTATAAAGCCCGTCTGGTTGCCAAGAGATATCGTCAACGTTATGGTATAGACTATGACGAGACGTTTTCTCCTGTGGCAATGCTCAAATCCATTCGGATTATGCTTGCGATAGCTGCCCATCTGGACTATGAAATCTGGCAGATGGATGTGAAGACAGCTTTCCTAAATGGAGAGCTGGACGAAGAGGTGTATATGATACAACCTGAAGGGTTCACATCCACAGATGAGTCTAAGGTGTGCAAGCTACAGAGGTCCATTTATCGACTTAAGCAGGCATCTCGGAGTTGGAACATACGTTTTGATAGGACGATCAAAACGTATGGCTTCGTTAAGAACGGAGAAGAACCCTGCATTTATAAGTGGGCTAATGGTCCAGCAGTAGTATTTCTTGTATTGTATGTGGATGACATTCTCTTAATCGGGAATGATGTCCCTGCATTACAGGAATAAAGATTTGGCTATCGTCACAGTTCTCCATGAAGGATCTGGGAGAAGCTTCCTACATCCTAGGGATGAGGATCTATAGGGATAGATCCAAAAAGTTGCTTGGCTTATCCCAGTCCACGTACATTGATACTATGCTGAAAAGGTTCAGCATGGAAAATTCCAAGAAAGGCTATCTACCGATAGGCCATGGAATTTCTCTCTCGAAGAGGGATTGTCCGACAACACCTCAAGAGAGAGAGCGTATGGGTAGGATTCCATATGCTTCGGCAGTGGGATCTATCATGTACGCCATGACATGTACACGACCAGATGTGGCATACTCACTAGGGGTAGTGAGTAGATACCAATCTGATCCAGGGAGAATCACTGGAAGGTTGTTAAAACCATCCTGAAGTATTTGAGAAATACTAAGGACCAGTGGCTTATATATGGTGAATCGGACTTGAGACTTATAGGGTTTACAGACTCTAGTTTCCAGTCTAATCGAGATGATAGCAAGAGTGTGTCAGGATTTATTTTTACCCTTAATGGTGGGGCTGTCTGCTGGAAGAGTTCCAAGCAGCACACTGTGGCTGATTCAGTATGCGAGGCGGAGTATATTGCTGCATCAGATGCTGCCAAAGAAGCGGTGTGGCTGAGAAAATTCATCACCGAGCTCGGAGTAGCACCCTCCCTTGTTGGTCCAGTTCTGCTCTACTGCGACAGCTCTGGAGCCATTGCTCAGGCGAAGGAACCAAAGGCACACCAGCGGACGAAGCATATTCTGCGCCGCTACCATCTCATCCGGGAGATCGTGGATCGAGGTGACGTCGACCTTCAGAAGATCGACGGGAAGGAGAACCTGGCCGACCCATTCACTAAAGCCATTGCGGTGAAGGAGTTCAACGACTACAAGTCGAAGATGGGTATTAGATACTGCACCGATAGGCTTTAGGCCAAGTGGGAGATTGTTGGGAATAGTGTCCCAAAGCCAATCGTCAGCCTGTTGACGGTTGTGCTCCTTTTGTATTAGTACATGAATTATAAATAAATAAAAGTTATTTTGGTATTTTTTATCACAAATGTTTCATCTTCTAATGAACTCCTGTGTTGTGGTGAAGTCCTTAGGACTATTTAGACTCGACAAAGGAGGATTTGTCGTTTAGTCCTTAAACATGTTCGCGACCAAATGATACGTTGTTACCAAGGACGACAATATTTATCGAGCATAGGTCGTTGTGTGCCATATGGGTTGGTTGTCCTCATAACCAAAGAGTGTGGAGACACTGGTATGGCATACAGGTGAGATGTAATGGTACATCTGCACTGAACGTGACCAACTCCGGAGCTATTTCTGCTGTCAAGATTTGCTCCGATGGGATATGGGTATAAATGTCCCTCCGACCTGAGACCGCCACGGTGACTTGCAAGCAACTCACTGCACTTAGGCACTGGACTACCTAAATTTCTAATTCAGTGACGGAAGGTTGCTGGGTGTAGTCAAGTACTTGACTTGTCGGTGCGTGTGTCAAGATGGGATTGACCACTCCAGTTTAGGAGCTGTGTACAGTCGTGTTTCAATTTAGCAAAACCTTGGCCAGGGTAGTCCTAGTGAGGAGTCACAGGACTAATTGAGTTGAGCACGATTCGGATGATATGATCAGGGTTGACAGTTTAACTCTGAGTCATCCTAAACATAGGGGTCAAAAGGGATGAATTATACGGTAACCATATTCACGTAGGTTCTGAATGTTGCGATTACGATTATTCGACCTATCCGGTCGTCGGGTACCATTGCTAGATGGTCACTTCGATTAGTACAGAAATTGGTTCCTGTGCTACCGGCTTAGGTTCGAACCTGCGGGGTCACACACATTAGAGGTTCCTTTCTGATCTGATGGTTGATTATGAGTCTTATCTATCTGAAACTCTATGATTGAGAATTAGGATTCTCTAATCATGAGTTCCACACATTTTGGGTACCGGGGTCAAAATTTTGAATTTCGAATTTTGAATTTGAAATTTGAACTCTTTGATCAGGGTTTCATATCGATGGTCTCTGATGCCTGATTGCCCATCGGATTTGGACTCAACATTTATGAGAGGTTTAATTAGTAATTTAATCACTAATTAACTCAATTTGATTGAGTAATTATTTTTGGATCAAGTCCAATTGAATTGGATTCAGTTTGGATTGATCCGATTAGGTTAAATGTTGACCTAATCGCTAAGGTGGTTTAGTCCCTGATTTGATCAGGGGTTAGGTTTAGTTAATTTCTGATTTGATTAAGATTTTATTAAGCCTAATTAAGCCTAATTATGTTGGGTTTAATTTGGTCTAATTGTGCTCAACCTATTTTAAACTAGGTTGGCTCAATTTGAATCAAACCACCTTGTTTTAAATTCCCTGCGTCACCCAACTTCCTTGCACCCATTTGAATTCACGAGAAGAAACTTCTCGTGAAATTTTTCTCACGTAAAACCCTTCCCCACGTCCTCATTTGTGCGCCATATGGATGGATAAATTAATTAGTTAGCCATTCAAATTCAAAGCATGTTTGAATTTGAATGGATAACTTATCACTTGCCCTTTCATCCTTATCCATTTTGTGCGCCACATTACTTACACGAGAAAAGGTTTCTTGTGAAACTTTTCCACGCACAAAGAGCCACGCCCCTTCTCTTCTCATGCCCAAAAGGATAGGGATAAGTTGGTTTTCGTTTGAATTCAAATTTGATTTGAATTCAAATATGTAACCTCTTGTCTTTATCCTCTCACGCGGATAAGACACGTTCGACGTTATTTTAAAAAGAGGAGAAAGGTGGGACGTGCATAGAAAAATTAAGAGAGAAACTTTGGGGCGTGAGGAAGGCTTCTGCACAAGGTGAAGGTCCAAAACCTTCCGAGAGAAAAAGAAAGAAAAGAGAGAAAATTGGGCGCAGGGTTTTTGGTGTGTACCCTAGGGTTTCTACCTAGGGTTCGGGAAGTGAGATTGGTGTGCCACGAGTGTCGTGAGTCCACCAAATTTTAGAGAGAGATCCATCAGCCTCTCAAGTAACTGTGCAGATGATCCGGAGCATCCGAGAAGTCGGCACACATCGATCGAAGGAGTTCGATCAACATCTGCCATCAAAAGGGTGAAATCACGAACTAGCATTCGTGAGGAGCTGATCAGATGGGAGCTTCATGTGGACGATCCACAGAGGCCAGACAGTTGGGTGGCTGCGACGTGATGATCAGAACCCTCCGACGGTGATCAGATTGCGGTGATCGACTACCCACAAAAGGTGATGTGTTCTGAACACAGTACTGTAAAACGTTTACTGATTCAAATTTGAATTTCAAATTTAAATGCATGCTGTTGTATCATATTTAGATCCTAGTGTAGGGTTAATTAGTATTAATTAATGAGATTAATTAATAATTCTGCTGTAAAATAGTAATTTTGAAAAAGTTTTAAAATTACCATTTTGCCCCTGCACTAAATTTTCGCTTCAAGAGGAGTATTGGAGAGTGGATTTGATTTTCTGAGGAGAGAGATCAGAAGCTCTAGTGAGCATGCATCCACCCAGTTCACTGCACTACTACAGTCTGTTTCGAGAGCTCTGAACCTTCTAGACACCATCAGACTCTCTCTTGCAGTTCAGTCTGTTGCTTCTCAGCCTTCAGGATCATCTCGCCCACCTACTCGTGCCAGCACCTCCACTCATGGCAGAGGCAGACGGGGTAGAGGACGAGTCTTTGGTCGTGATCCTTCATCTCCCCACCCTATCTTCAATACATCTGATTCTGATCCATCCAGTCATGAGCTCTACTAGATCCTTGTTGTTAGTCTTATCTTTAGTCTCTTTCTAGGATCTATCTTTTGGGCCATGTAATGATTTTAACTGATTGACTTTTATATTTTGGTATATGTATTGGAACAACTATGGTATCAGTCACTTTTTGATTATGTATCTACTCTTTGACTTTTAATGTATGACCTTTGGTATCATTTGTATGCATGCTTAAAATACTATGAATTGCTATTTTATGTCTATGATATCCAATGGTATATTTTTTTGATTGCTGTATTCAGAGGGAGTAAACATTAATGTTAGTAAAATTACTGTTAGTAAAAGAAGCTAAAGAAGTAACATTAGTAAAATTAATTCCATCAAAAGACAAAAAATGTATTCAAAGAAAAAGGGAGAGTAAACAATGCTTTTTTGTTGATGCTGTCAAAAAGGGGGTGAAATTAAAGAATCAAAAGCAGATTAATAAAAGAATTAAAAGCAAAATGAGTAAATTATTAAGCAAAGCAAATGAGTTAATTCTTAGACATGCTCTGGTACCAAAATTAAATAATCAAATGAGAATGAGCAAATTTTCAAGATGCTAAGCAATTTAAAAAACAAGCAAATGAGCAAATGAGATATTTTCAAATGAGCAACTTTCAAAATTCTTAGACAAATTCTGCTTTGCTCTGATAACAAAAATAAATTTTGCTCTGATATCAAAATCATATAATCAAATGAGCAAATTTTCAATTTATTAAGCAATAGGCAAATTGTTTATGCAAATAAGCAACACAAGCAAATGGGCACATGTATCACATGCCAAAAGAATCAATCTTCTTTTCAAGCAAATGCACTTATAAGTAATTTTCAAGTTGGTAGTAAATTTTCTATTTATCTTCAACTACCTATAATGCATTTCATTCCTTTGAAATTCATGCTCATTGTTTCATATATATGCTTTTGTTCAAGTATTTTGTCATCATCAAAAAGGGGGAGATTGTTGCTCCTTGGATTGATTTTGATGATTACAAAGCATTTGAAGGGGTACTAATGATTTTCACTTGAAAAAAACTTATTGCTCTTCAGGGATAAAATCATAATTTTATCAAATCCTGATTTGAAAGCATCAAGTGATAGAACAAAAGATTTGTGATCCATTGATGAAAATTTTATTGTTTTTGGACTTGTAGTTTGAAAGATATTCATGTTTGAAAAATATGAGTTGACCCATGGCATATGAGATGATTGGCACGCTGAATTTTCGGATGGCACAATCTTGGCACACCCTGTGAGTCGACCTATGAGTCGAACCCCAAGGCATGAGTCGACCCATGAGTCGACCTCTGCGGGTTTTAGGCCAATTTTACAGAACCTTGCTTCCCTTCTCATTTTCTGATATTTTTCCACAGAGGTCGACCCATGAGTCGACCTCCAGGCATGAGTCGACCCATGAGTCGACATCTGTGACGGGATTATTCCGCAACGGCTAGTTTTTAATCCATTTTAAGTGCTTTTAATGCTCATTTAATATAGTCTAACGGCTCTATTTCAGCCCAGAATATTTTTCACTATTTCTTGAAGCTATAAAAGAGACAAATAGGTGGGAATCATTAAGAAGAGAGATTTTGAAAAAGGGATTTCAAGCAAACTTTTCAGCCCTAAGCAGAGCTCACTCAAAGCATTCAAGAAGCCTTTAATCCAAGCTCACCAACTCCTCAAATGCACATTCAAGTCACCAACCACCTTGAGAAAATCAAAAAGAGCCTTCTTCTCTTTGAGTAAAGTATATTTAAAGTCTCATTCGCTCATTAAAGGAGCTTTTTTTGTACTTGTGCTATTCATTGTTATACTTTGTTTGAGTTATTATTTTTGTTTTGGAAGGATTCCAAAACAAGAGAAGGTTGATCCGAACCTTGAATCGGAGTGTATTGGGTTGGCTTGTACCCTAAAAATAAGTGGACTAGCTTGGGATAGCTAGAGTCGAAGTTTTCGACGTTTGTATTCGGGTTGAATACAAGTTAGTATATTAAAATTTCCAAGTAGAAGCTTGGGGAGTGGATGTAGGTGCAAGGTTGGCACCGAACCACTATAAATCTTTTTGTTTGTGGTGTGTCTAATTGCTCTTCTTTAACTCTTCATTATTCTCTTGCATTCTTGCTTTTAGCCATTAGCCTTGAATTAACTTTACTCTCCCCATTTATTTAGCTATTGTCAAACATTTTTCATAAGTCATAAGTTAAGCTTAAAATTTTTAGAAATCCAATTCACCCCCCCTCTTGGGTTGCATAGCTGGGCAACATCCAGCGAGCATGCTTCCACTCAGTTCACTGCACTGCTACAATCTGTTTCGAGAGCTTTGAACCTTCTGGACACCATCAGACTCTCTCTTGTAGCTCAGTCCTTTGCTTCTCAGCCTTCAGGATTTTCTCACCCCTCCACTCGTGCTGGCACCTCTACCTATGACAGAGGCAGACGCGGTCGAGATCGAGCTCGTGGACATGATCCTTCATCTCCTCACCCCATCTCTGATTCATCAGACTCCGATCCATCCAGCCATGATATCTATTAGATCCAGTGTAGTATGTCCTTTCCTTAGTTTTTGTCTAGGATCTATCTTATGGGCCATGTAATGTAATGTTGACTGATTGACTCTTGGATAGTTTCTATCCATGTCTTTTATACTCTAAGTCAACACTTATGTATTGAAACATCTATATTTTCAGTCATCTTTTGGCTATATATATATACACTTTGACTTTCAATGAATATCTCTGAATATGATCAAATTGAATTACTTTTAAATTATGAAATACTTAAATAACAATATCTGTTAAATGGGTAAATTGATATATCTTTTACGATTGCTATATTGAGGGGGAGTAAAACAATAAGCAATAAAGAAACAAGCAATAAAGAAGGAAGCTAAAGATGTAAAATTGATCCCATCAAAAGGAAGGAATAGAGAAAATATATTATTAAAAAAAAAAGAAAAGGGTAACAGTAAAGAATCTCAATTGATACTGTCAAAAAGGGAGAGTAGAGAATCGAGATGAAGATTGAGCAATAAGAGCGATAAAGATTGAACATTAAGTAAATTGTTAAGCAAATGGGTACATGTGTCACATGCCTTTTTCTTTCCAAGCAAATGCACTTATAAACAAATTTTAAATTTGTCTTTAAACTGATTATGATATATTTCATTCCAATACTTGGCTATAATATCTAAGTGATGCATCTTCATAAATTTAAAATTCATGTTCAATGCTTTCTATATGCTTTTGCTCAAATATTTTATCATCATCAAAAAGGGAGAGATTGTTGCTCCTTGAATTGATTTTGATGATTACAAAGTATTTGAGGAGATTACTAATGATTTTGGCTTGAAAAAAGACTTATTGCATTTTAGGGGCAAAATCATAACTTTGTCAAGACCTGATTCAGAAGCCTCAAAAGCAAGAACTAAAGACGTACAATCTATTGGAGTAAATTTCAATATTTTTGGAAGTGTATTTTGTAAGAAAACCAGATTTTTATTTTTGAGTTGACCCCATGAGTCGACTCATGGCTTAAAGGGCTAAATGGCACGTTGAAATTTTGGCTGGCACACTCTGTGAGTCGACCCCATGGGTCGACCCCTTGGCATGAGTCGGCCCTATGAGTCGACCTCTGCTGCTCTACAGGCCAAAATTATAGAACAGTCATTTTCTGCTCTTTTCCACAGAGGTCGACTCATGAGTATGAGTCGACCCTATGAGTCGACCCCTGTGACGAAAAAATTCCGCAACGGCTAGTTTTTAACATGTTTCAATTGCATTTAATGCTCATTTAATGTGCTTTAACGTCTCTATTTCAGCCCAGATTACTCTCCACCATTATTTAAAGTTATAAAAAAGGACTTAAACGAGGAAATCAAAGAGAAGAAAAAGATTTGAAAAAGATTCTTCAAGCATTCTTATCAACCCTAAGTAAGAGCCCACAAAAAGAGTTCAAGAAGCTTTTATTTTAAGTTCAACTCCTCAAGAGTTCATTAAAGTCTCCAACCACCTTGAGAAAATCAAGAAGAGCTTTCTTCTAATTGTGTAAAGTGTATTTAAAGCTTTATTCGCTCATTAAAAGAGATTCATCTGTATTTCTGTATAATTAACTGTAATACTCTTTTTGAGTTATTGTTTTTGTTTTGGAAAGATTTCAAAATGTGGGAAGGTTGATCCGAACCTTGAATCGGATTGTATTGGGTTGACTTGTATTCGAAAAATAAGTGGTCTAGCTTGGGATAGCTAGAGTCGGAGGTTCCGATGAGTGTATTCAGGTTGAATACAGTTTAGTGGATTGGAATTCTCAAGTAGGAGCTTGGAGAGTGGATGTAGGTGCAAGGTTGGCACCGAACCACTATAAATCATTTTGTTTGTATTGTGCTTAATTGCTCTCCTTTTAAACTTCTTTATTCTCTTGCATTCTTGCATCCAACTATTACCCTTGCATCAATTACACTCTCCTTACTTATCTTGCTATTGTTAAATATTTTTCATCAGTTGTAAGTTAAGTTTAAATTTTTAGAAATCCAATTCACCCCCTCCTCTTGGGTTGCATAGCTGGGCAACAAAGATGCTGATCACCGATTCACTGAGATGATGTTGGCGAGCTGAGAATATTGGATCCTGAAGTTGTTCAACAAGCAGTCGAGAAGATTCAATTAATCAAAGAGCGACTTCAGACAGCACAAAGTAGGCAGAAAAGTTATACAGATAATAGAAGATGGAAATTAAAATTTTAAATTGGTGACCATATATTTCTCAAAATATCTCCTTCAAAAAGAATCTCAAGAATTGATGTTCGTGGCAAATTGAATCCCAGATACGTGGGTCCATTCAAGATTTTGAAAAAAAATTGGTGAGGTAGCTTATAGACTTGTCTTACCACCTTCACTTGCTGGAGTGAATGATGTTTTTCATATTTCTATGTTGAAGAAATATCTACTAGACCCAAGTCACATTGTGGAACTTGAACCCTTACAAGTTAGAAAAGATCTATCATATGAAGAATATCCTGTACGGATCATGGACCATAAAGAACAAGTGCTAAGGCATCATAACATTTTCTATGTCAAGGTATAGTGGAGTCATCATTCAGAAAGAAAAGCCACTTGGGAACTAGAAGAAGAAATGAAGCAGAAATATTCCTAGCTCTTCGAGACCACAAGTATGAAAAATTTTGAGGATGAAATTTTTTTTAGGGGAAAAGAATGTTATGACCCAGAACTAAGCCCAGCCCAATTAAGGTAATGGCCCAATATATAAAAAAAATAAAAAAATAGAAGATTTAATGGGAAGAAGAAGACTCCAAAAAAATAGAGGATTTAATAGGAGGAAGAAGACTCTAAAAAAATAGAGGATTTAACGGGAAAAAGAAGACTCCCGTTGAGAGTCTTCTTCCTACCCCAATAAGGAGCTTGAATCCGAGCCAATTTCCAACTCTCCTCAATAAAATGGAAGTCCCCTCCCTTCCTTGGCCATCAATCATCGAAAAATCTCTCTTTCACTTCCTCTTTCTCCTGATTTTTTTTGTTTCCTTGCTCTCGGATTGAAGGCTTTTGTCGACGATTTCATGACCCAAAAACACCACAAAGAGCAAGGTAATGAATCAAAGAATCCTCTCTTCAATTTTTTTAATTATAAATCAAGATTTCTACTGATTTATCATTGTTCTTTTTGAAAAAATTTGAGATTTTGAAATCCCTATTTTGGCTGTCCGTGTGTGTGTTTTTCGATGCCATCCATCATCAGCGAGCACCTGAATGTGGAGCCACGGTTGCGCCGCCCTGGGTTGAACCCCCACTCGCCATTCCGAGCGAGACCTCCACGAGATCGAGAAGGAGAAGGGGGACCACGGTCCCCCGTTCTATTTAAAAGAAGGAAGAAGAAGAGAGGAGGAAAAGAAAAAAGAAAAAAAAGAGAAAATAAAATAAAATAAAATTATATATATAAAGATTTTCATTAATAGCTTAGATTGACTAATCAAAAAAAAAAATTTGGATGCTACCACCTAGTCAATCCATGTGGGGACATTGGATTTTAAGAATTTTATTTTAATTATGATGAAATTTTGATCAAAGTATGATATTTTGTCATACCAGGTTCAAAGAAAGATTTTTAAGATTTTTAAGATCCATAGTTTGAATTGCTTTTGAGATAAATAGTATTTTATCTTTACTGAATTTATCGGGATAAATTATAAATTGATAATGTATGATCATATTTCATGTTATGCTTATGATTGAAGATATTTTCTTTGAAATTAATTATGATGATGTATGATCATAAAGAATAATACGACTAATTGATTCGAATATCATTTATGTATATTATTACTAAAATAATATATAAAATTAGAAGATGATATGATTTGACAATCTGACTATGTAAAGGATCCCATCAATGGAGGTTTATATGTTGGCAATTAATTTATCCGGAGGGTTTATGTCACCAGCGAGACCAGTGATATATCACCAGTGGGATCAGTGACAAACCGTCAGTAAGATTAGCGATTTCGAAGGACTTTGCTGCCAGATGATTCATAGTTTACCGTAAGAAGATACGCGGTATCATGACCCTGTCACAAAAAAAATGTGATCATAATTAATGGTTGAAAAGAAGAACTTAAGAAATTTGATGAATTGAAGTTGACAAACATAATTTAAAATTGTAATGAATTGAAAATTGATATATGAATATATAATAGTGCAATGAATTAAAATATGAATTCCTGAACTTATATGTTTATCAATAAACTGATATGTGTAATATTATTTTCTAATTTATTCAGTTAAAGGTATATATTGCTTATTGGGCTATTTAACTCGTGATGAGTTTTATATTTTCTTTTACAGATTCAGAAAATTAGCATGACGTGGAGTTTTTATTGGGAGTGTGATTAGAAACAGAGTTAGCTTACTTTATTTGATTTAGAATTTTCTCAAAATTGATACAAGATCTTATTTAATGTTGACTTTATCAAATATTTATTTTTCTTTTGATACTGAGCTTTGATTTGTTAATTGAACTAAGATTTGATTATTAAATATTAAAATTTATTTAGCTATTTGTTCATGATATTATGATGAGATGCCTTGCATGCTTGTGGGAAAAGTTTCTTATGAGTATACGGTGGTTGCCACGACTTCCGGCTCACAATCTAGATTCGAGGGCATGATAATTTTCAATAGAAAAAGGATCACTTTCTTAGTTGGTGTGATGGCGCATTATTAGATGGTCTAAGATACACGCGGTAGAACGGTTCTAACCAATAATTTCTGTAAAGCAAGGCCTTACAAGTAACAACAGCTCCATCATCCTATCTAGTTGCGCCATCTGCATCTCTGTAAGAGGCTTTCTAACTTTTAATTGCCACCCAGAAGATCTCCAGCTCCACCGCGAAGCCACAACAACGTTGCATTTCACTGCCACGGAATATAAGTCGGGGAAAATGGAGGAAAGAGGTGCCGGATCCAGCCAGGAGTCTTCCCAGAACCGGATATTTTGCCTATTCAGCGAGTGCAATTCTAAAAGGCTGAAAGATTCTTGCAAACATCCCTCCAGATGGGAGAAAAGGATAACAAACATCTTTTGACCCTAATGCCAAACCTCTTTCTGGAGTGATAAGAACGTCTGATCAACCTATCCCAAGTTGACTGAGAATCGTTAATGAACTTCCAGACCCATTTAGCAAGAAGAGCAGTACTATTCATATTATCAATGTTCTTAATATCAACCCCACCTTCCTCCTTAGATTTACACACATAATCCCAGTTTACCAAACAATGAAAGCCACTCACATGACCAGGTGCTTTTCATTTTTTTGATGAGAAGAAGGTTAAACCTCCATTATTTATTTATATATAATAGAGTTTGGTTACATCAGTGATGTAACAAAGCATTACTGTATCCTTATCAGAGTGATAACAACAGGTTCACTACATCTGAGAAAACGCTATTGTTTCCTCAAATTCAGCTTAATATTGAATTTGTAAGATTATGCCTGAAGTCAAATTATCTCCCTTAATCCTGATTCTCTTACCACCAGCAAATTAGACATCCCCCGCAAAGCTTTCAGTATCACGTGGTTGCACTGTAAGCAGCTTCTGAGGAGTGTGTTCTCGATCTTAAAGATGAAAAACATTTCGAATAGGAGTTAACAGCTTCATCTGGTCCGATGTCATTTGAGACGTCCAAGAGAGAAAAAGCCCTACAATTTGTTGAGCGGCTGGTCTTGGACGGTAAGCGTGGAAGTCAAATAATCTTTTATTCCGTTCTTTCCAATGACACCACTGACCAATTATGAGAAGCGCATCTAGTCCATGTCTTCGATTTTGATCTACATTAGTGATCTTCCAAGTGCTCCATAGAATGTCCAGCGTGGAGGTCAGGCAGCTGTAGGTCTGAAAGTAGTTGGACCCAGACTGTTCTTGAGAAAGGGAAATCAAGCATAAGATGGTCATTTGTTTCTGGGGCATCTGCACAGAGTATCCAATGATCATTCTCAATCCTTCCTCCGTTAGATAGATTGGCTTTTGTGGGAATTTTATTGTTGGCACACAACCAAGCAAATAGTTTGGCTTTTTCCGATATCAGGACTTTCCGAATGACCTCACTCATTATTGGTCTTACTCCTCCATCTTGAAGTAAGCGGTAGTTCTTTCTTGTTGTGAAACCTTAGTCAGTGAACCATTTCCATACAATAGTATCAGGTTGTTTGATCAACCTGACCTGTTCAATGCTTCCTTTTAATCTCTGAAGATCATCCAAGAGTCCTTGTGGAAGTAGAGTACCGAATGACCTGATATTAAGTGGGCCACTTAGCACTCTCTCCATGGAGGAGTTTCTATTCAATGCTCTTGTGTATAAATGCAGAAAGAGATCCTTCAATGAATGGCTATGAAGCCAACAATCTTCCCAAAGTAGAGCTTTAGTGCCATTGCCAACATTATATTTGATTAAAAGCTGAAATGAAACATGTGTGGCCTCTAATCCTTTCCAAAATGGAGATGGTGCTCTGCCTTTACACTTCAGTCTCCAATATGATGCTGGGTGGATGGAAGTGATAAGCTTACACCAAAGATCATCAATATTAGAGTAGAGTTTCCACCACCACTTACCAAGTAAAACCCTATTGAAGATTTTGAGGTTGAGCACTCCTAGTCCTCCAAATTTTTTTGGTCGACAAACATTCAGCCATCGCATGCGATAGTGCCCTTGTTTGCATTCTTCACTCCCTCTCCATATGAAAGACCATCAGATTTTGTCTATTTATTGGATGATGGATTGAAGAAGAAGTAGAGTGTTCATCCAATATAGTGGAATCCCTGTGATCACGGCGTTAGTGAGCACTAATCCATCTGAGAGATTAAGCGATTTATCTTTCCAACCAGCTAGTTTTTTCTGGATTTTCTTAAGAAGAGGATTCCAATCCATCTTTCTCAGCTTAGAATGATAAAGTGGGAGACCCAAATAAGTAATAAAAAATGTGGCCACTTTGCTTCCTAAGATGGATGCCGCTTTCTGAAAGCAGCGATTACCAAGCCGAACACTTGGGATTTTTCAAAGTTGATCTCGCCATCATTTTGCCCGTGCCTCCTTTGGGTCGGTGGATAATTTTATACTTCAAAAAGCATCATAAAATAAGATGTCAATCGAACTATTATTATAAACTAAAATTCTATTTACATTATGACTTAGCATCGCCAGTAATATTACAACTGCGGCATTACAAAGAGCATACCTCCCTCGAAAATCACTATTCAAAAGAAAACAATGCCTCCCAAACACTTTCTTTTTTTTCTTTCTCAATTTGGTTTTCTACCCCCCATACCACTAGCGGAGACGAAGATGGCATTGATGATGCCGACCATCGGTCAGTTACCATTATTTTTCTCACCGATTGCTTGATTCCACTACTCCCAAATATACTTGCCGAAATTTTCTTTTCAGATAAAAGCCTCGATCTCATCCTTGAGGCCATGGCTGCGGAGGAAACAGTGGTACTTCCTCCTGGAGGAGATAAAAGCCTCGATCTCATCCTTGAGGCCATGGTGCGGAGGAAACAGTGGTACTTCCTCCTAGTCCTCCTATCCAGAAGGATCTTCAATCGTTCAAACTATCATAGATATTTTTGGCCCTCGATTTCCATCAGAATCTAAGATCGAGGAGCAGACAAAGGAATGTAGTTGTCGAACCATCGGGCAGGCTCCTCAATTTGTTGCTCTTTGTGGTTGGCAAGATTCCTCTTCGGCTTAGGTCATCTAGGATTTTTCCAATCCCTCTTCTTTCCAAAATCTTCTTTCCAAAATCTTCTTTCCTTCGGTCTGCTTCCGCACCACCCCACTTTCTCTACCTAGATGTACTTTCAAGCTCAAATCAGTAGATCGATATAATCCCTTGAAAAAATCTTGTCAAGAGAGAAGATGAGATACTTATTCTGTAGCTCTCACTTGAACGCTAATATTACCACTAACTCATCGAAATCACACATTTCTAGCATGACAGCATTGAAGCGCATGACGTGCACATGCAGTGACTCACTCTCTTCCTGCAGAGAAAAAAGAGAATTGAAATTTCTTGATTGAGCTCGACTACTACCAAAATGAATAACAAACAGCCTACCAAATTGCTCAGATGAATAGATGAACTCAGTTGGAGTCCTAAATACCACATTCGTACCAACTTTGAGGTAGCTGAGAAGGCAGACAAGGAAATGTCTAAGATACCCTATAGCATTACGAAGATTTTATAACTTACAAGCGATGAAGAGAATCCATGGAGCTATCATACGGCTATAGTTAAGGTGCCATGACTTTGACAGCCCTCTGAGGACCATCAAACACTCTCTTCTTCTCCCCCATCCCCCCTCTCATTCTCTCCCCTCCCTCCTCACTCTCTCTCTCTCCCTTTCTCTATTTCCTTCTCTGCCTCTCCCTCTTTTACCAATTTCTCATTTCGATTATCAAAACCATCCCGATCCGCCACTAATATGATTCAGTACGCTCCGAACTAGATAGTTTAAGACGGTTCCACAATCCTTGGTTAGCAGCCTTCCTTTAAAAAACAACGGACATGCAACAAAGTTGGTGTACACATGGGTTTATAATTTTGAAGATAAATTACTCTGAAATATTGGTAGCTCTTCTCTCCAATTCTTGGACTTCTTGTAAGTACATTTTATCATAGAGGACATCAGTGGACCCCAAGCGTTCTCTGGCTTCGGCAGATTACAATCGGGCTACTGATTTTGGGGCCAATATTCACAACTCATGGAGGATAATCATGTTACAGAGGGGCACCAGATAGCCACCTTTGAAGCATAACCAACATTCTTTTGGCCGGTATTCTGGAGCTGTGTGTCCCCCACCCTGCAAGGACAAGAAAAAAACGGTGGATAAAACTTCATTATATGAATAAAGTCCCATATGATCTCCTACTATCGGGAGGCAAATTTCTGTTTACCTTCACAGTTGCAAATGTTAGGTTATTTGAGTAAGTTCTCGTGAACCTGAGAAGTGAACGTCAGAATTATAATGGCATGTTTTAAAAACTACAATGTGAAGCTCCCTAATGAAATTGGTTAGTCTTTTAGATGAATTGTGCAACAAGAGATCACCCTGCAACTTGCCCATCTGCAGACCATGGCCGCCAGTCATCCATGATGGAGAAGTTGAGAGATCTAATCCATGCTTGCGTGCCCACAAAGGGTACAGCCAAGTCATGATCACCACTGAACAAGATAAGCAGCATCAATAACAACATTTTGGCATGGAAAAATAAAAATTTAGTATAGCAGGTAAAATTAAAATGTCTAATGCAAAAGGTGTAGGGACTTCACCTGTATACCAATGCTCGGTAGCCTCTGCTGGTCAGATTTAGATGAAACTTTAGGGAACTTGGGATATCGTGTGCATAAGGTAGGCCATAGTTGCATCTCTGCCAATGTTGCACTGTCCCCTGTTTGGCATCATCAAAAATATGCACCTTCACTCCATTTACATCACTTGTATCCCAACTAGAATAAATTTTAATTTGCTTTGTTGAATTATAACACCATGAGCAAAGCTATGTAACAAATAAAAGAATGATATTCTATGGTAACTCACAAAGAAGCAGCATTTGACTGAGACTATTGAAGGGAATCGTTGTGCTAGCATGCAAGCAAATATTAAAATGTGCTTCTAAAAAGAAAGAGCTCTATATCATATGTATTTCTTGTATTCTCATAACTACTAAGAGAAAATTGATTTACTGATGCTGCATCATAACCTAAACGACTGGTTTCCATACTAGTATATAGTTTAATCTTATTCAGTTCCTCGACAAAGAATTCAGACACATCCTTTGGTAATTCAAAAACAGAACATATTTATCTGATTGGTGAAGATAATATATTATGCTGGTAGCCCCTAATGCAACACTATTCAAGCAAATGAACCCTGAAATCCTATTATATTTGCTTATCAATTCTCAAATTCTTCAAAATTGCATATTAGTCTCTAAAAGTTATACCTGTCAACACATATGCAAGTCCTTGCCTAGTTTAACCACTTTTTGTGATTAAGGGTTACCTGAGTTGTAATATGACTTACATGCTTTTGACTACCATGGGGGATAAGGAAGAATATGAAATTAAGTTATTCCTTAGGTTTCAGGATTTTAGGCCTAGAGTTTCTCTCACCCCACTATTTCCTCCATCACACCCCTTCCACAAAATATAAAGAAAAAATGAAAAAAGAATTGAGGGATTAATATGAAATTAAGTTGTAACTGTCTCTCATCCTTCATTGCTCCAGACAGCTTCTACATTAAATCACAACCATCAATATGCCAGTCACAATGATTTTAGGGACTTATTGCAAAAAGATGTACATAATTTAAGATTAACATGGTCGAGATATTTTGGACAGCTAATAATTAAAACATCAATTAGCGGATATTCTACAAATGTCTGCTCTATCTGTGGTTAGAGATTGTAAAATTGATCCGATCCGATGGGTATGCACCCTACCCAAACCCGGTCAAACCCGAAAAATAGGGTTTGACCGGATTTGGGTTCGGGTTTGGAAAAAATTCAAAAACTGTAGCATGGGTATGGATAGTGCTATTTTCTACCCAAACCCGATCCGAATCTACAGGTATGGATAATACCTGAATATATATATATATATAATCTCTCACTCACTCTCTCTCTCTCTCTCTCTCTATATATATATATATATATATATATATATTCAATTTCTAGTTAATGTGACAATTATATTAGTTTCATCAATTATTGAATTGTATTTGTATATTTTTTTCTTCATTCTCATTATCTTTTAGTATCTTAAGCTTCTTTTTTACTTAATATTTTTTATTATAGAATAAGAAAATTAATATTTTTATATCTTAAAAATATTATAATTTTGAATTCTTTGTCTTTTTGAAATAGTCCTAATAGAGGTAGTCTTGTTTTATTTAAAAATAATACCCTTCCATCTTTATAAAATGAGGAATACAAATTTATTCAAAATATCAATAATAATAATAATTATTATTATTATTATTTTTTTTTCTTCATTATGGTTTTATCTTCAAATAGACAATTCCAATTCATCCCATAAAAATTAAGTTTAAAATAAAAAACACGTCAAGTGTATGTCAACCAAGCCAATAAAGTAATTGAATCTAATAAATAACTATTTCTACACTATATAATCATCAACATATATTTTATAATAAAAGTAATTAGTAGCTTTGGTTCTAAAGTAAAAAATTGAAAGTAAAATATTCTCATCACATATTGCAGCTAAGTAACTTGTGGAGTTGCAGTTGTCACTTCGTAGAATTATTTGAAAGTTTGGTATTCAAGTTCCCTACTTTTTTAACACTATACTGAATTTTCATGGATAAAATAATGGACTTAATGGTTTTGTTCTGTGTTGAATTGTAATTTTTTTTCTATGTTTGATTTCTATAAATCTGGACTTATAAATTATGTTCTATGTTGAATTGATAATTCTATTTTGGTTGATAATATGCATAAAATTATTTTAGTTGTTTATTTTTTTAGGTACGGAATAGGTATAGGACGGGTATGGGTTGGATATGGAGAAATGAGTTACACGTGGGTATCCCCGAACCTATTGGGTATAGGGATAGATATTTCTTTTCTTATCCGATCGGATATCGGATAGGATTTGGATATAGGGTATTAAATTCGGATTTGAGGATGGATAGTACAATACCCTACCCAAACCCTATCCGTTGCCATCCCTATCTGTGGTTAACAGGACATCAAGGACTCTATGTAGTGGACCATATCTTTTCAGGGATTGTTAAGAAATTCTTTATAAATGAAAGGATTGATGCACGGACCAAGCATATTTGACAGACTTCAATGTGACAATATTCTTTTTAAAATGGAAGGATTAGCACACAGATCAAGTACATTTGACAGACTTCTACGCAACAATATCCTTTTTAAAATGGAAGGATTAGTACACAGATCAAGTACGTTTCAACATTACAATGCAGAAATATCCCATGAATAACTTTGGCAAACTGTCTTATTACTACCCTTAAAATGTTAAATTTGTGTAGCAGATATCCATAACATGTGCCATGAGATTCCATGTTACTTACACTATTCTCACTACATAAGAAAAAAAACAGCTCAGAAGTGAAGATAATCAGGTATAGTACTTATAATACCTTATGAATATTGAGAACCTCTCTAACAGTATCATTGTTTGCCCAGAAGTAGGAGAGCAAGTATCCAGAACTCTATAACAAAATACATGGCTAGAAACAGTGAGATTTCTTGTCCAAGAAATGCATTATAACAATTTCAAATTTTATGCAAGTGGGCAATCTTTACATGATTTAGCATGTATAAAAGCAAATAGGAGCAAATCTAAGTGCATATGTGGAGGTCTGTTTGCACTAATTAACAAGCACATACACATTTGTATGGAGATAAACACCTGCACAGCTGAACGTGCTGCACATATCAGAATGCACAACCAAGCACACATAAATGCATAAACATCAGCAGTTATGTTACACATGAACCAACATAGATGCATGTACAAGCACTCAAACATGAAGATAAATTAGGTGTAAGATATTACTTGACGGGCCATAAGCAAACCATATGAACTAATAACATAGCAAGATTCTAAATTTAAGTTTCAAACAAGGATCAAGTTTCAACCTGAGTGCAGTGATAAGAAGTAGCTTCAAAAGTCTAAATGCATTTTAAGATGCTAATGCATTTGCGCACATTGATAGATGAATTTAGAAAATGCATATTACAACACTTGATAGCATCTGAAAGTGTTGGTGCATGTGTTAGTTTGTGTTGGAGGGGTGGGGATTTACTCTA
This sequence comes from Elaeis guineensis, assembly GCF_000442705.2. Taxonomy (NCBI): domain Eukaryota; kingdom Viridiplantae; phylum Streptophyta; class Magnoliopsida; order Arecales; family Arecaceae; genus Elaeis; species Elaeis guineensis. Next base: position 77,290,658 of record NC_026005.2, on the reverse strand, counting down.
CACTCCAAAGGAAGGTCAGCTTTTAATAAAGGAAATTCTTTAATATCCTCTTTAAGCAATCTCCTGCTATATGCAGCAACTATGCTGGGCTTTGGGCTCACAAAAAAGCATACCGGCTCCAAAATTTGGGGTGTGTTTATTCCCTCAATACACTGCATGTATCCAAGAACCTTTTTCCAGTTAAAGAGGTCAAAACAGATGTTTTAGCTTTAAAAGTGAATAGCACACCAACCTTATTTATAGACTGCAGATGACTTGCACATTGTTCATTTGTAGGACTAGCATATTCTCCTCCACAACTTTTCTTGGTTGACTGAAAGAAAGAAATAATACAGAATTAAATATTATATGCTTTCTCCCAAAACTAAGTAATACAAATACAGTTCTTCATAATAAGAAATCATAGTGTAAAAAACTCAATAGCATTAGGCTTGGATACTATAAAATATCTGCGACAAAAGTCTTCCCAAATTACAATGATTGCTATGGCGAAGCTGGGATGTTTAGCCAACTTCAAAATAGCAATATCTATGATACAATTCATATGCAACAATCATGGTGCCCTTTTAGTGGTTGCTTTCTGAATGCTACTTGGACTATCTAAGGTCAGCATGATGCTTAGAATTCTGTAAATCAAACTTAAAATAATAAAAGAATTTTACTATAAATTATCAATAAATTGTAGATTAGCTAGAATTGATATAAACGAAAGAATTTAATGAAAATCAATTATATAACTAACAGACACATCTACAGCCATGGTCCAAGAGAGACCATCATCAGATATCTTGCAAAAGAGGTTTATCTATTTATTGAACAATTTCTATGATGTCATATTTGCCTTCCAACATATATCCTATGGTTTCTTTTCATCTCCAATCTAATGCTAATCATTATTTAAAAAAAAAAAAAAAGGAACGCTTTGTTTGATGCATCTGACAAACCTCAGCAATGGATTCCTTAACATGGATTCTGATTCCTCAAGTTGTTGATGATGTCAAGTGTTCGCAAGGAAAGCATAAAGGGTTTGACATAATCTAGGAAAATGTTTTGATAAATTTTTTCACCTCATAAAGTTCGTCAGATATAAGTCCCATCCCATGAGCATATGGGACAAATGCCCCATTATCAAACTTCTCATCTGTTACTGGGTTGCCAACCAGATAACCCTGGAACCATATCCAGAAAAAAAGTTTACAAGCACGTAAAGATAAGTTGTACATAAGCAAGATTACAGGCACAGGAAATAGACGCGAATATTTTTTTTTGCTTCTTATGGCAGAGAAGATCTCAAGATCAGCAAGCAAAATGGTATGTAAAGAAAAAACAAAATCAAGAACAGCCGCAGAAGAAAAGAAAGGCCTACAGTGTGTAACAATGATCCCTGTACAAGAACATGAAACAAAATTGTGATTTTTGTTAGTGGTCATGCCCCTGTGGATCATTCAGATTGGAACCAGCTCACCAAAAATTTTTTACATATGTTACTAATGGAAATTCCAGAATAATGTGATGATGACATTTTACTGTTATATTTTAAAGTTCACATAAAGACCACTTCTTTGCTTCAACAAACCATGATTATGTTGCAGTACTGATAGTCGTTATGTCTTATCTGCGGTGGATTGGTCCATATCGTACAAGAAAGAAATAATGAGCTACTTTGCTGTGCAATATCTTATTATTAGAAAAAGTGGAAAACACCACATGTCAACAAAAAGGTGGTCCTTTAGTGGTCAAAATGAACTGCCCCTTCATGATCGTTGGTGAAAGGTTTCTTCTGTATACCATGATGGAAATAACATGCAGTTTAAGGTCAAAATGCAGTTAGATTTAACTATCATAGACATTCTCTATCAGCAGTGACGATGAAGAGTATGGATCTTTCTCCCAACAGTCATTCAGATTTTTATTAAAATAAGCTTTTCTATTATCTCAATGTTATTTTAGTCCTGGATGACTCAACTTGGCCATGTATGTAAAGCGAGCAAGAGAGAATTAATAAAGTATGCACTATTGGATGTTAATTTGTGAATAATTTGTGCATTTAATTTCCAGAGAACATCCAAACAGCTATATATGCAGCTTGGTCCTGAACCAGTCACCGTTCATTATTGCTTTCATAGACTGCAGTTCTTATACTTTCTGATAAGGCAAAGAAAATCTAACTGATGTTGCCAATTTATCAGGAAAGATATAGAGGAAGAAGTCAATTATATTTTGTTTATGAGTGCACAAACACTTAGGTATATTTTTTGGTAAGGTCCACCAACCTTGAGATTGTAAAGCAGTTCATCTCCATCTTGAGCACCTGTAACATCACAAACCTTAAAGGCATAAAGGCATATGAATGTATGAATACATCAAATTTATCAGGGGAACAGTACTTCAGGAAGAATTCTGAAAAATTCAAAGTTCTGTATATTCTGTCTGTGCCTCCTGTCTAAACCTCACCTGTACTCCTGGACTGCAAAAACTTCTTTTCTCTTCTTTTGTTCCTGCTGCAGTTCCTTCACCTCTTGTAATTATCGTTACTCTTGTACATACGTTTTATTCAGCTTAATAAAACTGGTGACTAATGTTGCTAATGCACATTAGTCTCCTTCTGACTCAAAAAAATGAAGAGAGCAAGAGAGAGAGAGAGAGAGAGAGAGAGAGCTTTAAAAAATTACGATATCCATGATTAAATATGACCTGCTTAGTAATTCTTAAATTGTCGGCCATCATAAATTATCCACATTATGCGCTAATTAGTTTCCACTATTCAATATCTGGGCATTGTTCTTCAAGCCCCTTTGCATTTATGTTCAGAAAACCTCAAAGAAACTATAAACATGGACAAATGATTTAATGCAATATTGAATGCATGCCGCCATTCTTGTTAGTAAGAAGTGGAAGCTTTCTTCCCTCCTAATAATCATGGTATCTTTTGATTACCAATGTTATAACAGAGACTGTTGAATTGTTATCACATCTGATTTTAGAGAATTATCGATCGTCCAATAAACAATGGTTTTCAAGAAATTACCTTTTGCTATTTCTTGAGCAACAACAGGCACAACAATACCAGAATACGAATCTCCACCGATGTAGAGTGGATTGGAAAGGAACTCCAGGTGATCAATAAGCCACTGCATGACAACTCGGCTGCTCGTAAATCGATCGGACTAATCTCCTCCTGAACATCTTAAACATCCGAATTCAATAAACAGAAAGAAATAGCGAAAGCTCCCACCTTTCTAAGGAAAGTGTGGACTTGTCGGGCCGCTTTGGTGTCCCCCGTCTCGTAGCTTTCCTCCACACTCGAATAGGAGAATCCAGTTCCCACCGGCGAATCGAGAAAGATGATGCTGCACACCTGAAGACCCACCAGAGCTCAGAGAAAGAGAGAGGGGGAGAGAGAGAGGGAATGAGATCAGACCTTAGTCCAAGAATATGGGTTGTAGACCAAGGTTGGCAGGCCTTCAGTGTACCCGGCAACGTCAAATTTTAGAGGGCCTGCAAGAATAGAGACAGGTTCAAATGGCATCAATCCTCTAATGCTTACATTGCAGAGTTGATGACCCATTGCAGCTTATGCAGGTATTATGCGACATGATCGGAGACTCATTCCTTGCAGGATGATCCATGATCGAGCATTAGTCGATCCTTGTATAATACAAGACTCCTTCAATATCAAACCACCCCCTGTTTGCCCTAAATGCAGAGGATCCCTACCTTCGAACCAAACACTGGCTTATTTAAAAAACAAGTGCGTGGTTCTACAAATACATAGAAATGAAGCATTGTTCAAGTAAGAGGTAAATGCTTCTCTGTTTTACAAAAAATCCTGTCAGACTTCTATATGTCAAAGAACCTATATACCATGACTAATTTGGCAGGACATAACATCCTTTGGAACTCTCCGAAAAAATTGCGATCCCCTGCTATAGTCCCGTGGCTGCAAGCGTCCGCTGAAGCGTGACTATTAAATTATTACTATAAGTGATCTCTACTTCATCTTTTTTTTTTAAATCCCCGGGGTAATCAATAGTTGCGCTTATCACAATCTGGATTCTCTATTTTCTTTCTTTGTATTGTACTCTATTTCCCTCCACTCTCTCGTGTGAATATTTTTCTCCTTGTATTCTGTTTTACTTCACTCTCTTTTGTGTAAATATTTTAGCAATAAAAGCCAGGTGACAAACTTTCTGCTTCCCTTTCACTCAAAAAAAAAAAAAAAAAAAGAAGAAGAAGGAGAGAGGAAAATGCTTTGTCTCTGTAATAACCCGCCCCCCCCCTAAAAAAAAAAAAAATCCAAAAACCTCACACGTTGTGCACGAGAGGCTGGGAGAAGGAAGACTCCCGATGGGAGTCTTCCTCTTCTCCGACTTTGGCTGGGGAAAAGGATGCTTGGGGCTTTCAAAAACTTGAATTAAATCCCTAAAAATCCATCTGTAAAAGGGCTCTTCTCCTCCCTTGAATTTCCTCACGAATTCCTCAAGAAACCGCCACCGATTCCTTGGAAAATTGCCGCCAGTTTGGGTCTGTTCATTGAGTTCTTTTCTTGGGATTTCACCGAAGAGGTCGCCGGATCTCTCACCGTGGGTGTCGCCGAACCGTGGTGAGGTTCTCTCCTTCTCATCCTCCTTTTCCTAGCCTGGCCATCACTGGATTTGGTCTGATAAGTCGCCGGATTTCTGAGAAACCGAGATTCCCCCCTGTTTTCTTTTCTTCCTCTTTCCCTCCAGCACCGGTCACCATTGCCGGCCATGCTTGGACTACCGAGGGTCATCGCCACCGCCACCGCCGCCAAAAGGGTTTGCTGGTCGGGCTCGCCGCCATGGGTGCCCGGCCCGGTCTTCCACGACCGCGCGTAGGAGAGGGAGAAAAGGGGAAATAAACCCCCTGTTTTGGGAAGGAAAAAAGAGGAGAGAGGCTTCTTCTCTCTCTTTTCTAAGTTATGATATTTAATTAGTTAATTATTTATTTAATTATTTATGAGAAATTCAAAAAAAAGAAAAATTTTAGAATTTAAAATTTAGAGACGATGGTATGGACCACAGTGAGCTCCGATAGAACATCTACGATATTTAATTTAATTTATTTAATTTATTTTAAAATATTAATTTAAATATATAAAAAAATAATTTTTTAGACTAAAAGATATGGGTAAGTTTAATTAAAATTATAAATTAATGAGCTTCTTTCACTATTTTTTCTCTCCATAAGCTCCACTCTCTACTTTCTCTTGCTAATTTTTTTTTCTCTTCATGAATTTCTCTTTCTAAAGTCTTACAGATCAGTGAGGATCCAGATACTTAAATAATCTCAATCTTCATTGATCCTAGAAGAGATTCTAGATTTATTTTATTAAAATGTTTATTCATAATTTTTTTATATATAATTTTTATGTTGATCTTGATCATGTAAATATGTGACTGTTTGCATAAGATGTCGAGTGAAATATCTTATTTTTGAAATTTAAATTAAAAAATTTATTGATTGCTGTGTTTGATCAATCATTGATAGAGAAAAAAATTTCTGTACATGATTATCATTATATATATATATTTTTTATTGTTAGATTTGTACATTGATTTTATATTATTAAAAACTCATGTTGATAGATTTATCGTATTTGAGATATCATTATTTATTAATTTTTAGTATGAATACCTTATGTGTGGACTATATATATATATATATATTTTTTTTTTTTTTTTTATTATATATTATATATATATCAATGATTGTACAAGCATGTGGATATAATATACTTAAATTGGTCAACTGTAAACTAAAAATTGATATGATGAAAGCAACCTAAATAATTGGATAAGAAAAATATGGTTTGGACTAGTCTCGTCATGTGGACAGTCAGTCAGAAGTTTATGTTTGAGACAGTCTATAGGAGCTTATGCTTGAGACAGCCTTTGGAAGCTTATACTTAGGATAGTCTATCAGGAGCTTATGCCTGGACAGCTCCGTGGACTTATGTGTAGGATTTTGATTAAAAAGCTATTGAGGCATAATCTTGGTTAGTCCAAAATCGAAAAGAAAAAGATTAAAAAATTTGAAATTATGATAAGAAAAATAAATAACGAGATATGAAATAATGCTGGTAAAAGATTTCACTTGTTGGCATATAATAACACATCTCTTTTGACAAGACAAATGATTGATATATATTTTGTAGATATTTATAATATTTTGAAATTGAATATGAGATTTTATGCTATATTGCTTATTATTTTTTTCAGATTATATTATTATAATAGTGTGATATGTGGATTTTTATCAGGCTGTAAAGCTCAAACCCCTCATTTCTCTTTTTCTTCTCAGAGTTACAGGATGCTCATGATTGGCTATGATTTGGACCTGCGGATGAGCGAATGAATAGATAGAGTATTATTAATATACAGCCGAATGATAAAAAGAAATTAAATTTGTAATTGTATAAATTTTGTTCATTGTTATTAAAGTAGACTATTATTATTTATAGATATTAAGGTATTATAAGAAATTTTATGAATCTTGTATATTTTTTAGGACTTGTTCTAGGAGTATGTGGCAATAATATACCCGATTCGGATGCTGGGTTTGGGATGTGACAGTCTCAACAGCTTGCTTTTATGAACCACGAAGGTTTATAAAACCAAAAAATCCAATGAGATAATTTAAATTGGGTCATGTTAGGTTTGGCTACGCAGATTGTGTCTTAATTTCTTTGTGAATGTCACATAAGCAACGTTTGTGCCTGCTGTGTAACTTTGTTGGAAGCTTGTTATAGGATTATAAGTTGTGCTCAAGTTGATTCCTTTCAGCGCTCCTTCCTATATAAGTTCAAGTTCGTCCAACTCGGCAACATGATCCACACAAGCTTGACCCAATCTACCATTGGGTTAATAGCTTCCAACCAAGCTCACTCCAAGGAGCTTATATTTGACCTAATTTGGCACAAGGTGTGGCTGGGGTTGAGGTAGGTCTAAATTAAGCTGACCCAAGTTTCTGCCTCACTTCCTGACTGTCTCTATTGAATATGAGGGATCACATCAACTGAACCCACAGAATGATAGAAGCTCATCCTGTAATCTTTCTCCTTTTTCTTTTTCCAATAGGGAGAAATGATTGAGACTCCATCGTTGTAGGGCTTAAGAAGAGTTAGATATATTAGCTCCAAACATTGAGAGACTATTCCCATACTTCAAATCCATAATATCTAGATCATAATAGAGCTACCTTAGCATTTCACCAAGATTCGTTTTTTGAAAAAAAAAAAAAAAAGGTATTTTAGTGCACAAAACTCGGTTTGAGAGGAAGACTGTATAATATGCACCATTAAAAGAAGATCATTTTCATATTTCAAACATGTAATATCCAAATCACAATCGAGCAATCTTGAAGCAAATCCATAATACTCAGATCACAGCATCTTTTTTTTTTTTTTTTTCCGTACAATAGTTACCTTTCTTGACAATAGATCCCTTCTACTCTTTCAATTGTCTCTGCGGATAAAGAGCAATGATGCAATGACTTAACAATCTCACTGAAAAACAACCACTTAATGGCTTGCAGCTTACATTTTGCTTTACGAGCATATTTTAACTAGATCAATTCATAAAGGATATATCTGCTATACACTAGAATTTATTGTCAGATTTGACACCTCGAGATTCAGCCCACATTGAACCCACAGCGAGATTCACGACGAAAAACGAAGTCCCACGAGACCAAAATCACCCCAAACGGAGCTCGGATGGAGGAGATACGAGCTTTTGAAGTTAGCACGAGACTCGATGCGGTGGAGGACCGCTGGCGGCGGCGTCGTGATGCCCAGGCGGGGCCAACGGCGGGACGCACGATCTAGACAGCGGCCCAGCCCGTGCGCAGGCCCGCATGCGGGTGCGGCCCAGGCCCGCGCACGTGCGCTGGCCCAGGCCCAGCGCCCTGTCGGGCCTGTACCCGATCCACCGTGGACCGGGCGGTCCACGGGTGGGCCTGTGGACCATGTGGGTATTTCCCACGCATTTCTCATGGTCCACAGTACTATTCTGTGGACCGAAATGTGATCGAAGGGCCCAGGGACGTCCCGATCTTGATCCGACGGTCCAGGGGGTTATTTGGCTTTATTTAGGACTCTTAATCTATCTCTAATCAGGTTTAAGCCCTTTAAATAGGGCTGATTGGTGAAACAGAGAGTAGGTGATCCGATTTTCTACTGAAGATGCGCTGTACGGAGCCGTACAGACCCAGAGAAGAGAGAGAGGCGTGAGGCCGCTGTGAGAGAGGAGCAGGGCTCCTGGACAGCGGACGCCGATCACTTCAGGGGTTCAGGGGGTCTTCCAAGAGAGAGAGCTTTTGAGAGGGAAACTTCTAGAGAGAGAATTGGGTGTACAAGGGTTGAGGGTGAGGTCTCCTCTTGTAAATTTTTTTTTCATAGTGAAGTTTGCATGCCCCGTGGAGACGAGCCCTTTTGTGGCTGATCTACGTATTTTGATTGTTTTATTTTGTTTCCTCTTTCTTCCTGCTGCATCGCGTGGTACTGAAAAGGTCTTGGGAGATGGTGTCTTGCCAAACATCCATCCAACAAGTGGTATTAGAGCAAGGTGGTACAAGATGCAGATTGCAGCGGTGGTGAGCAAGACTGAAGATGGAGAAGATAGGAACAATCAAGATGGAGATCAACAGTTTGATGGTAAGAGCAATTTCTCCTTGTGGCAGGCAAGGGTGAAGGACGTGCTCATCCAACAGGAGTTGATTGATGCTCTCTTATGCGATGAGAAGCCAACCACCATGGAGGTGCGGGATTGAAAACGGCTACAGATGCAAGTGGTGAGCACCATCCGCATGTACCTGATGGATGAGGTGGTGATCCATGTGCTGAGCAAGACTTCTCCGACGGTGTTGTAGTCGAAGCTCGAGGAGTTGTACATGGTGAAGTCTTTCACCAACACTCTTTTTCTTTGGAGGCAGTTCTACCAACTGCGGATGACTGAGGGACAGAACATACAGGAGCATCTAAGCCACTTCCAGAAGATCCTCACCGACCTCCTCAGTGTGGCGAGAATGTTGAGGAGAAGATCAGGGCGCTGGTTTTGCTGGCGTCGCTTCCCCCTTCGTACGAGTCCTTGGTGACTGCTCTTCTAGTGGGAAGAGCACCATCAAGATAGACGAGGTCACCACGGCGATACTCCAGAACGAGATTCTCAGGAGGGAGAACTCAGCTTCAAGCTCAGTAGCGGTAGCTCAGCTTTGGTGGCTTCTGGAGGAGCAGGAGGCAGTAGACGAAGCGACAGGAGATCGCAACGAGGGCGGTCCAAGTCCAGAAGGACTTGAGCAAAATCAGGTGTTACCGATGTGAAGAGTTTGAGCATCTAGCAGAGATTGCCTCAACTCAAAAATCGGACAGTGGCTGCTGTAGCGACGGCCGGCAGCAATTCAGATGGAGATGTCCTGGAGATATCTGACGAGGTATTTACTTCTTCCCAGCAGTGGATATTAGATTCTGCATGCCCCTATCATGTATGTTACAGAGAGGAGCAGTTTGACTCCTTGGAGAACAGTGAGGCACTGTATATCTGTTGGATGGATCGAGCTGTGCGATCAGAGGTATTGGACGGTCAGCTAAGGACACATGAGGTGCAGTGAGGAGATTGGGAGAGATCCGATACATATCCAATTTCAAACGGAATCTTATCTCACTTAGCAGACTGGATTCGAGAGGCTACAGGATGATAGCTGGTGGAGGAATCCTGAGGGTGCTACGCGGCGATAGGATTGTGCTGGAGGAGAAAAAGGAAGCAGAGGACATTATTACCTGCGGGGAGCCCAATGCGAGTGGACTTCGGGAGCCAGGTGGAGCCCAGAGTGAGGTGGAGCTCCAGGAGGCGGATCGGGCACGAGACAGGAGATTCGGGAGGACGAGAGGCGACGTCGCAAGGTGAGATTCCTATTGCCGCAGGATGATGCCCCAGCAGGTCTCAGATCAGGAGGAGCACAGCATACAATGGAGATGAGATCGAGCAGTCTGGCTCGACTCCCATGTTTGCCAATCCATGATCAGCAGGCGATTGCCCCAAGGCATGGGGCAAGGAGATCCAGAAGCTCTCGAAGTTTGGAGGAGGCCGAATATCGAGTCAAGATAAAATTGTTAAAATTTGATGCCTCGAGATTCAGCCCACATTGAGCCTACAGTGAGGTTCGTGGTGAAAAATGAAGTCCAACGAGATCAAGATCACCCCAAACGAGCTCGGATAGAGGAGATACGAGCTTTTGAAGTCAGCACGAGACCCGAGGCGACGGAGGACCGCCGGCGGCCGGCGGCGAGCCGGCGAAGCGGCGGTGGTGCGACTGGCAGGCGGTGGTGCACGGCCCAGGCAGGGCCAAGGCGGGACGCGCGACCCAGCGGCACGACCCAGGCGGGCGCGGCCCAGGCCCGCGTGCGCGGGCCGGCCCAAGCCCAGCACCCTGCCTGGGCCTGTACCCCGGTCCACCATGGATCGGGCAGTCCACGGTGGGCCTATGGACCGCGTGGGCATTTCCCACGCGTTTCTCCGGTCCACGGTACTATTCTGTGCACCGATCGCGATCAGATGGCCCAGGGAGTTTTCGATCTTGATCCGATGGTTCAGGGGCTTGATTTGGCTTGTTTAGGAGACCTAAACCTAATCTAATTAGGTTTAAACCTGTTTGAGGCCTTTAAAAGGCCTGTGCCTCAACAGAGAGGTCTTTGCTTAAAGATTCCTAATCCATCTCTAATCAGTTTAAGCCCTTTAAATAGGGCTGATCGGTGAAACAGAGAGTAGGTGATCCGGTTTTCTGCTGAAGACGCGCCGTATGGAGCCGTACGGACCCAAAGAAGAGAGAGAGGTGTGAGGCTGCTGTGAGAGAAGGAGCAGGGCTCCTGGACAGCGGACGTCAGTCACTTCAGAAGTTCAGGGGGTCTTTCAAGAGAGAGAGAGCTTTTGAGAGGAAACTTCTAGAGAGAGAATTGGATGTACAAGGGTTGAGGATAAGGTCTCCTCTTGTAAATTTTCTTTTTCATAGTAAAGTTTGCATGTTCCGTAGAGGTGAGTCATTTTGTGGCTGATCCACGTATTTTGATTATTTTGTTTTGTTTCCTCTTTCTTCCTGTTGCATCGCGTGGTACTGAAAAGATCTTGGATGGTGGTGTCCTGATCAGACATCCACCCAACATTTATATATCTGCTGTACACTAGAATTTATATATGGCTACACTCAAAACTCCTCATGTCATCTCAGACTTCTGCTAATGGCTAATATTACTTCCATCTCGTTCACAGAGCCAAGTGTGACCAGACAGTAACAACATCAGCCATGACATGGTTTGAATTCCCCACTTCCATTCTGATAATTTTCTTACTTGACCCTATGGTCCTCAAGTCTCTTCCTCCTGCTGTTCAATCCATATTTAAACACTTTAACCAATGTAATAGGCTATCAAAGTAAACTAAACTTCTAAGCAGCAAAACGACGTCTATTAAACTGAATTCGTCGACTTGCATCATGATCGCTAAAACTAAAAGAACCTTACCAATCTCAAACACCAATCCTGAGAACGCCGAGCAGCCCGGGCCTCCTGTCAGCCACACCATTAGAGGGTCCTCCTCCGGCTTCCTCTCAGACTTTATGAAGTAGTAGAAAAGCTGCGCATCATTCACTTCATCCACCTTCACGTATCTAAAACACGCAAAGTAGAAGCACAACTTTCCTAAATTTTTCGACAATTGCGAAGCACCAGCCGTGCACCAATTAAAATTATGGAAAGCTCACCCGGTTTCCAAATAGAAGGGCAGGGTTCCATGAAATCCTGGAAGATGGGTGATGGTGTTCAGAGCCGACACAGGAGAAGGACATGAATAAATTTTTAGCAGCAGCACAAAAAGTATAGAAAGTGCCGCCAAGGAAGAGGAGAGCTTTCTAGCTTCCTTAGCTACCGTCATTTTTTGGCCCCTGCAAATTAAAGGTCAACGGCATTCTCCACCCCTTTTGAGAGGAAAAGGGACAGAGCTGGTAGCTGATAATGAGCAGGGTGGGGGTTATTTTAATGGTACAAGACAATGAGCATCTGCCAAGTTTCAGATCAGCTTCTAGATGAAATTGGACCGGCAACAGAAGGTGAATATCGATGGGAGACCAATTTTGACAAGTCATGACGTGGCCAGTTGTTTTTATGGTCTAGCTACTTGCCACTTATTTCTAATTGTTAATTATTTCAACAAGGTAACATCTAGGCCTGCAAATGGGTCGGGCCGGACCGGATCCTGAGTGATCCGACCCGATCCGGTTACTTGATCGGATTTTGATATTGGATCCATACCCATCCCGATAAAAAATCGGATCGGATCGGATCGGATCTATGGTCAAATTTATTGACCCATCAGATCATTCGGGTCGGATCGGGTCTATATATAATCCAACCCCAATTCATGAAATACGGGTCCGGTTCGGATCTGATTCGGATCGGATCCGATTCGGATCCAATCCTGTTTAATTTTTAAATAGAGCGCATTATAAAGTAAAAAAATTATTCATGTAGACAGAAAAAAATAAATAAAGATAATAAAATAAAAGAATCCTGCACCTTCTTTATAATCTACTGGATAAATTATGAATTGATTAGAAATCAATACAATTAATTTGATGCCAAAACTAACACCAACCCTATGTAATAGTTGAGATGCCACTTAAATAAACTTCTCCGATCTCTACATCTGTAGCAGCTTTAATTGCCTTGACCACAAAGGCAAATAAAAAACAAGAATATCAATAAAAGGTATATGATGCAGTAATATAAACAAGAATATCTTCGGTAGCTCGAACCAGCATCTGGCTGAGAGAAGTGCTTGAGGATGTCAAAGACGTCTGCTGTGGCTGGTGCGTCGGATGGCGAAGACAGATCAGTTGGTGGATTCAGAGTCTCAAAGCATATAATTCCTTCAAAACAGTCTTCCAACCCCAGCTTGCTAAGTACTTTGGCCGCATGGACCTTATCAGCATTTGTGAAAATCTATTTACAGTACCAAAGCTACATGCATCAGATTACAGTAAATCTTAATAGGAGAATTTACCATTCCATGCAAGTGTTTGAGAAACTTACCACTTTGCGAATTGGCAGGCTCAGGAGAAGATGTCTAAAGACAGGATCTGGCTTCAGCTTGTCATAAGGTAATCTTCCATGAACAAAACTGTTGAATACCAAAATATATGGTTAATATAACATAGACTATCACAAAATTATAGGCATCGAATGTAGTGACCGACAAGGATGGAAAATGTGGCATTCATTACCTGTGGTAATCATCATAATCAAAATTGTAGCCAATGGCTTGGGCAACATATAGCAGAAAACATATTAGGAAACAAACAGAATAGTAATTTCAGATATTGAAAACAGGAGAAAATATTATGTATCATACCCTTAGATCGGCCATGGTTGTCCCGTAGTGCTTGTACAGTACATTACATATGTCTGGGATCTTGCTCTCCTCAATCCCTAGCTTATCGACCATATAATCTGAACATAATAGCAATAGTTGTGAGCCAGATGTGCCCACTATAAACTCTCTAAACATAATACAGAGAAACTATCAACAAAATTCAGAGAAGTGAATGCACATCTCCAATATTTTTACAGCACTCGGTTGCTATGCCAGAGCTATAAGGGTACAGAGTATCGTCGAGATCTATATGTTGTTACAAAGCATAGAGTTGGTAAATATTTGCTTTGCTCAAATAGTATGTCTCAGAACAAAACTCCAAAGCAGAATACATACCAAAGAGAAGGCAATCATATTTAGGTGTCTGAGCCGCCGGTATCGGTCCTCGAATTCTATTTCGATCTGCTAGAATTTCAAAAGAAGAATGGAAGGGTCTCAGTCATACCGAACAAAACTAGCAAAATAGAGATGGGAAGGATTATTATTTTTCTCAAAATATAGTATCCAATCATCCAAGAAGGTGCATTATACGTTTTCTCGGTAGGAAATGAATATGAACTGAATTAAATGAAAGCTCTTTCTTCCTCAAATTTATAAAACATATGGTTGTATTAAAACCTCCCACTTTTTAGTAGGGGAAAAAAAAGAATTTCAGGCCGTTAAAGTTTAAACTTGAAGTTACTATAATGGAAATAAAAAAAAATAACACGATTCACTCACCATGAAGAGTAATTCTCAAATTCACACTTTTGCAAGTTGTTTTTCCTCTCACAGTCTCACTTATCCAACTTATAATTTCCTTACAATTCACAGATCCGAGACTTGATTAGAATTTAGAAAATTATATAATTTACAATATATCTGCTAAAACATACCTGGATCATGTCATATAAGGGTCGGTATATCGTTGCAACACTGTCAATCATGCATAATTGCCCTAGCTCTATTTGCATCTCTGTGACAGCAAATAACAGCAGTAGATGCCATATTAGATCTTGTATGACACCAATGAAAGAGAAGATGCATGTCAACCACTTACTAAAAAGAACTTCTTCTTCAGCATCTAAATACTACCACCATCCCGTGCCATGTCCTCTATGTTGCTATAAAAAGATATAGAAAAGAAGTGAGGATGGACATAGGAAGTTAGATTTATGCACCATTCTGGTTGAAGCTTCTTCAATTTGTATTGTCTAGACAACATTGTCCAGGTGTTCCAAGGTCATGATGTTTGCAGGAATCAAGAAAAGATTATATGATTTCAAAATCATTAAATATCACACTAAGTAGTTAAAATGGTTTATTTAGATATGTGCAAGTTAGTAAGAGATGTGGTTTAGAATAAATTTTCTTTCTTTAGAATAATCAAGCTACAATGTTCATTTTTACTTTAGAAAAAAAAAACATTCATAAACTAAACTTGAGCATTCAACAACCAAATTAGATAAAATGCGGTAGCAATATGAGTGTGGCACCAGCTTGTAACAATATAGCAAAATTAGACACAGTATCATGAAAATACAGTATCTTGCTTAAGAAAATATAAGATAAACTAAAAGAAACATTAGTGAATCAGAATGATATCCACACTCTAGCTGTAAATAAGATCTCCCAAGATGATGTAGCACCTGTAACAACCAAAGAAAAGTAAAACATAAAAATATATAGAAGGCAAAGAAATATGCAAGTACTTTTAAGATAAAAATTAACAATATAAACATAATAATAAAGTTAATTATTACCAGTATGAGCTAATCCTCAGCATCAATGATAATAGCTATTTCATAATCTTCAATCTTGTAGTTTGTATCTATGTATAAAAAAATAATGAAAGTAAAAATTATAAAATTTTAATACCATAATGTATGATAAAGTTTATGAATATTTTAAAAATTGAACCTGCAATATAAGGCAAGGTGTCTCGAAGCCAATCTTGAGTGCATATTAAGGCCTCAACTGTATTAGGGGATAGGCTACTACGAAAATCATCCAAAACCCTTCCAGCAGTGCTAAAGGCAGACTCAGATCAACAGTAGACACTGGAATAACCAATATATCACGAACCATCTTAGACAATATTGGATATTTTGATTCGTTAATTCTCCAATAGTCTAGAATGTCAAAATTTTGATCCCCTAGAGGATGAACCTGTTTTTTTAAAAAAATACATTGTAAGTTATTTTATTAGCAATATTGAATTATATTTTAATACAGATATATAAATTAAAGATCATAAAATACCTTCTCTTCTAAATAGATCTCTAATTCTGACTTAGATGGTTGAGTAACTTCTTCTTCTTGAATAAATTCTTCATAATCTTTCATGAAAAGACTCTCATCTCCTCTATCTTGAAATGTAGACACCATCTCCTCCACTTGAACATGAGAGCCATGTGCACCATACAAAATTGTATAATAATCATAAAGACTTTGAATAACATCACGCACCTTATTGATCTTAATTGAAGCACGATCACCGTTACTATAGATTTTCTGAAAGCAATGCTTAATAAGCTTCATCTTATGTCTTGGATCAAGAACAACCTCGACAGCAAGAATGTGAGAGCAATCTTTTCAATACTTGTCAAATTTTTCTTACATTTTTAAGGTCATCATCATCACAACTGCATTTGAACTCCTAGATTCTTGAATTAGAAGCATTTGTATTCTCCAAATCTCATAGAAATATAAATTTGCAGTTGTATTTTTTGTTTGTGAAAACAATTTAGTTATGTGATGGAAAACCTTTAAAAAGTTGCAAATAATGGTGCCTTGAGACCAATCTTCTTCAGTTGGTGCATTTTTAAAATTAGGATATCGAGCCTCAAGTTGCATAAACACTTCTTTGAATTGTATAGCATCATTTAGCATGAGATATGTAGAATTCCAACGAGTAGGTACATCTATGCATATCCTTTTCTTGCCATTCATTTTTAATTGTTTGACAATTCCCATAAATGTTTCCAATCTTGCTTGAGATGACTTTATAAATTTAACAGCCTCTCAGATCCTAATAATAGCACCCTCCACTGCCTTCAACCATCATTCACAATCAAATTAAGAATATATGCACAACAGCGCAAATGAAAGAACCTACCATCTAAAAGTAAGTCTCTTCTAAATTATCTTTGAAGTTCCATGGCCACAACTGTATTTGCTGATAAATTATCAACGGTGATTGAACCTAACCTTCTTTCAATGTTCCAAGATGAAATGCAGCTTGCAATACAATCACTAATGACTAAGCCTGTATGTGGTGAAGGCACCATCTTAAAATTGATAATATGCTTTTTAAGTTTTCAATCATTAGTGATGTAATGTGCAGTGAGACACATATATCCCAATGTCTGATTTGATGTCCACATGTCAGATGTTAAGCTAATTCTTCCATAATTTGCTTTAAACAACTCATATAGTCTTCTTTTTTCCCTTTCATATGCTTTCAAGCAATCGAATGCCAATGTTGTCCTTGAAACAATATGAAATTCAGGTCTAAGATTTCTAACAAACATCCAAAAAGCCGGATGTTCAACTGTTGTAAATGGTATCTCTTGTAGAATTATCATTCTTGCAAGGTCCTCATGGCTTTTCTCTTGATCAAATGAATAAGGAGTTAACTCATTCAATGCAACACTATCTTTTGATGTTATATTACCTATTAGCTATTTCTGCCTCTTATCAGATTTTTTTTTGACTTACAGTTCTTTGTATGTTTGTGAAGATGACTTGTCCCATTTTTAGGATCAGCTGAAAAAATAACATGGCAATAATTGCATTTAGCCTTGTCTTTCTAGTTTTCTACCTCAGAATAATGATTTCATATCTCCGACCTCCTTTTTTTGCTCGTTTTAGAGCTATCTATATTAGAGGGCTCTACTAGTTGCGAACTACTACAACCAAGTGCACTTGAAACTTCTACTGTATTTTCATTGCTATCCATCACAGACATAAACCTATTTCACATAGAATTAAATAAAAATAAACAAGCATAAATTATAACTAATTATATTAGAAATACAAAATGAAACAAAACCTATATCAAACTATATCTTCAGACACATAAAAGAACATAGAAACTAAAAGTCTAAAATATATCTTGGGAGAGGGAGTGGGTCTAAAATAAACGAAATTAAAAGTCTACTACAATCGGGTCTGAAAGAACATGGAAACTAGAAGTCTAAAATAATTAAATAAATAAAAATAAAAGGCTACTACAACCGGATCTAAGAGCTTACGGCCATAAATGGAGTGGGAGAGGGCAGCGACGAAGCCGAGGAAGTGGCAGTCGGAATCGGAGGATCACAAGCGGCGGGTATCGTCAGGAGAGGGAGGGGCATCCGAGGGTAGAGGAGGAGGAAGGTGGAGCCCCAAGGGGGTGTGTCCGAGCAGAGGAAGAGGAAGGCGGAGGAGTTGGATGGGGGCGTGAGGGCATCGATCTCCGATGGTGGAGGAGGAGGGGGGCAGGGTTGCCTGCGGCAATGGGGGAGGAAGGTGGAGCCCCGAGGGGGGTAGGGGGGTTGCCTACGGTGATGGGGTAGGGAGTTGCATATGCATGGATCAGACATCGGCGGTAGGGATGTGTCGGCCCACGACAGCGACGGAAGGCCACGAAGGCGAAGGGGCCGCCGCAGGCACAGTAGACTAATCGTGGCAGATGCGAGGAGGCCACGACAGTGGAGTTGGAGGAGGATGGTGGGGAGGAGGACGTTGGGGAGGAGTTCATACTTGAGAGAGAGACGCCGAGATGAAGAGAAAGATTGAGGGAGATGCTGAGACAGAGAGAATCGGAGAAAGCTTGAGGGAGACGTCGACCGAAGAATCGAGATCTGAATAAATTTGGAAAAAAAAATTTCGTGGAGAGTGGAGATCGGAGAACAGACGAAAAAATTTGGGATTTAACAGGGAAGAGGAAGACCGAGATCCGGAGCGAATGAAAACTGAGATTCTGTGAATGAAATAATAAACTATGGACTTGTTGGGTATAAAATACCCACAGCCGAAATCCTCAGCGGAATCAACTACAGAACGGCTCCGCCCGGACTCCTACGGGAGCCGGACTCCGCCTCCGACATCAGCTACAGAACAGCTCCGTCCGGACTCCTACGGGAGCCGGGCTCCACCTCCGACATCAGCTACAGAACGGCTCCGCCCGGACTCCTACGGGAGCCGGGCTCCGCCTCCGACATCAGCTACAGAACGGCTCCGCTCGGACTCCTACGGGAGCCGGGCTCCGCCTCCGACATCAGCTACAGAACGGCTCCGCTCGGACTCCTACGGCAGCCGGGCTCCGCCTCCGACATCAGCTACAGAACGGTTCCACCCGGACTCCTACGGGAGCCGGGCTCCGCCTCCGACATCAGCTACATAACGGCTCCGCCCGGACTCCTACGGGAGCCGGGCTCCGCCTCCGACATCAGCTACAGAACGGTTCCACCCAGACTCCTACGGGAGCCGGGCTCCACCTCCGACATCAGCTACAGAACGGTTCCGCCCGGACTCCTACGGGAGCCGGGCTCCGCCTCCGACATCAGCTACAGAACGGCTCCGCCCGGACTCCTACGGGAGCCGGGCTCCACCTCCGACATCAGCTACAGAACGGTTCCGCCCAGACTCCTACGGGAGCCGGGCTCCGCCTCCGACATCAGCTACAGAACGGCCCCGCCCGAACTCCTACGGGAGCCGGGCTCCGCCTCCGACATCAGCTGCAGAACGGCTCCACCCGGACTCCTACGGGAGCCGGGCTCCGCCTCCGACATCAGCTGCAGAACGGTTCCGCCCGGACTCCTACGGGAGCCGGGCTCCGCCTCCGACATCAGCTACAGAACGGCTCCGCCCGGACTCCTACGGGAGCCGGGCTCCGCCTCCGACATCAGGTACAGAACGGTTCCGCTCGGACTCCTACGGGAGCCGGGCTTCGCCACCGACATCAGCTACAGAACGGCTCCGCCCGGACTCCTACGGGAGCCGGGCTCCGCCTCCGACATCAGCTACAGAACGGCTCCGTCCGGACTCCTACGGGAGTCGGGCTCCGCCTCCGACATCAGCTACAGAACGGCTTCGCCCGGACTCCTACGGGAGCCGGGCTCTGCCTCCGACATCAGCTACAGAATGGCTCCAACCGGACTCCTACGGGAGCCGGGCTCCGCCTCCGACATCAGCTACAGAACGGCTCCGCCCGGACTCCTACGGGAGCCGGGCTCCGCCTCGGTATCAATTACAGGTAAGCTCCATCCGGACTCCCACGGGAGCCAGACTTCACCTTTAACTTTGATTGCAGAGGACTCCGCCCGGACTCCTACGGGAGTCGGACTCCGCCAGCAGCTTCAGCTCCGAGAGGGTTCCGCCCGGACTCCCACGGAAGTCGGGCTCCACCCACGACCCCAACCGACAGGAGGACCCCTCCCGGACCTCTACAGAGGCCAGACTCCGACCACTGCCAAGCTTCAATCAACAGGTCCGCGCCCCTTGGCAGGTCACAATAACAACCATGATCCTGTTCCACTTCTTGTAGCAGATTCCGCACGGCTCCATCACCCCCTGCGGCGGACCTATTACTCTCTGACAGGCTGTGTCAACGGCCATGATTCTGCTCCACTCCCTGCGGCAGGTGCTGCGCGACTCCACTACTCCCTGACAGCTAGCGGCAACGGACGCCGCTCCACTACCTGCAACTGGCTCTACGTAGCAGGCCGTAATAATAGCCACGTGTCTACTCCACTATCCTTCGCAATCAATTCCCCTGACCATGGGCGGCCCACTACCAGACGGTTACAAACGTCGCCATCAATCCGTTGCCCCCTCCGCCTATAAAAGGGGGACTCAGATACGTTATTCTCTAAGCTCATTTCTTATCTCCAAACTCTGCTAAATTCTCCGTTCGAGCACTCCATTCTTGTTGAGGTAGAGAACTGACTTGAGCGTCGGAGGGTCTTGCCGGAGCAACCCCACCTCCGATTTAGACTTCCCTTGTAGGTCCCGGCGGCGACCGCGGCTTCTCCGACTCCAGCTTCTCCGGCGCAAGCAGATTTTTGCACCAACAGGATTGGCGCTAGAGGAAGGGGCCTGTGTCTTCGCAGTACCCTTGTTCTTAAAGGAGCGCTCAACGGATCCGCTTCCGGCCATCTTTTCCGGCGCCCAATCCTCCTTCCCTCATCGGATGCCCTCTCACGAGGTCTCTGCACAACTACCTCCGGTTATGGTCGCCGATAAGGGGTGGCCGGATGACCGGTCTCTGCCGGATTCCGTCAGCGTCATCTCGGGGGAATCCCGGCGGGGGGCAATCAGCGCACCAGTTGCATCCCCCAAGCGACAAAAAGTTGAAGAACCCATAATCTTCACTGAAGTGGACACCCAGGGAGTCCAATTCCCTCATAACGACGCAGTCGTAGTTTTCTTGAACATAGCAAATTACGATGTCCGTCGCATTCTCGTCGACAACGGGAGTTCGGCCGACATCCTGTTCTACGACGCCTTTTCAAGAATGGCCACTCTTAGCGGTCATCTGAGACCAATTTGCTTCCCCTTGATAGGGTTCACCGGTGATGCCGTTCCAACGGAGGGAATGATAGCTCTGACTGTGACCGCGGGCCAGTATCCAAAGCAGTCCAGAGCTTTGGTGAATTTTCTGGTGGTGAAGGCGCCATCCGCCTACAATGCAATCCTTGGCCGACCCGGCCTCAATGCCCTCAGAGCTGTTGTTTCAACCTATCATTTGAAATTGAAGTTCCCCACCAACCAGGGGATCGGAGAAGTCCGGGGAGACCAAGCCCTGGCCAGACATTGCTACAGCATCGCCTTGCAAAGGAACGATCAAGCGGACCTCTGTCCGATCGATGGATTGGATGCTCGCGATGACCTCACTGAAGAGAGGGGCGGTCCTATCGAAGACCTAATACCAATCCCTTTGAATGATGGGAACACGGAGCATGTGGTGTTAATTGGCTCCAACCTGGGGGAAGAGGTGCGGACGCGTCTCGTAGATTTTCTCTGAAGGAATGCGGATGTTTTCGCATGGGTCCCGACGGATATGCCGGGGATCGACACAGAAGTCATGGAACATCATCTGGCGGTCGACCCTAAACATCGGCCTACAAAAGAAAAAATCCGGAGTCATGCCCCAGAGAGGCAGAAGGCGATAGCCGAGGAAGTAGATAAGCTTCTCAAGGCCGGATTTATTAAGGAAGTCAATTATCCTGAGTGGATCTCCAATGTTGTTTTGGTCAAGAAAGCAAACGGCAAGTGGAGGATGTGTATCGACTTCAAAAAGCTGAATAAGGCTTGTCCAAAGGACGGCTACCCCCTTCCCAGAATCGACCAACTGGTGGACGCTACCTCGGGCCATGAGCTCCTAACTTTTATGGACGCGTTCTCCAGCTATAACCAGATTAGAATGGCATCGGAAGATGAAGAAAAGACAGCTTTCATCACTAATCGCGGTCTTTACTGCTACAGGGTCATGCCGTTCGGCCTCAAGAACGTGGGCGCCACCTATCAACGACTGGTGAACAAAATCTTCAAAGAGCAGATCGGCCGAAACATGGAGGTTTACGTGGACGATATGCTTGTAAAAAGCAGGTCTTCCAGAAATCATGTCGCCGACCTCGAGGAAACCTTTGGCGCTCTTCAAAAGTATAAAATGAAGCTGAACCCGACCAAATGTGCTTTTGGGGTAATCTCAGGAAAGTTCCTGGGCTTCATGGTATCAGGGCGCGGGATTGAGGCCAATCCAGAGAAAATTTGTGCCATCCAAGAGATGACCGCCCCAAGGTCGATCAAGGAGGTTCAGTGCCTCACGGGGAGGATTGCGGCTCTTAATCGCTTTGTCGCGAGGTCGGCCGAACGATGTTTGCCCTTCTTTCAAACCCTCAAGCGCCGAAGAACTTCTGTTGGACCTCTGAATGCCAACAGACATTCGAAGAATTAAAAGGCTACCTTAGCTCACCCCCACTGCTGGCGAAGCCCGAACCTGGGGAGGAATTATTTTTGTACCTGACAGTCTCTCCCACAGCCCTCGCAGCTGTCCTTGTCAAAGAAGAAATGAAAGTCCAGCGGCCGGTCTACTACATTAGCCGCGCACTGAGGGACGCCGAGACCAGGTATACTAAATTAGAAAAACTGACCTACGCCTTGTTGATTGCAGCTCGGAGACTCCGACCTTACTTTCAAGGGCACACGGTGACGCTACTCACCGATCAGCCGATCAAGGCGATTTTGCACCGAGCTGATACCTCTGGGAGAATGGCGAAATGGGCAATTGAGCTCACAGAATTCGACATCAACTACAAACCTAGACCAGCAATCAAAGCCCAAATATTGGCAGATTTCATAGTAGAGTGCACCATCCCCGAGGAGGCCGAACCTGAGCAAAGCAAAGTTGACGACCTGAAGACTCAACCGAACTCCCCCAACGAAGAAGCCAGTCCCTCCGATTGCTTTTGGACCCTCTATGTGGACGGATCTTCCAACATGGCTGGCGCGGGTGCAGGCCTGATCTTGGTCAGCCCGGAGGGAGTCGTCGCGGAGTACGCTCTGCGTTTCGAGTTTCCCGCAACAAACAATGGAGCAGAATATGAAGCTCTGATTGCAGGATTAAGGATCGCCAAAGAGCTTAGAATAGGTCAACTCCGGGTGCACAGCGACTCCCAACTTGTGGTGGGGCAAGTCAGCGGGAGCTATGAAGCACGGGAGGACAGCATGGCCAGATATCTTGAGAAAGTGAAGGAGCTCACCCCTACCTTTAGCAGTTTCGACATCAGGCAGATTCCAAGGTCGGAGAATACCAGAGCCGATCTTCTCTCCAAACTGGCGACATCGGCTCCGGCCGAATTGCCCAAAGGCATCCTCTTTGAAGTTCTAAAACATCCGAGTACGGAGGAACTACGGCCCGTAATGGAGATCGACCACGAGCCCAGCTGGGTCGACCCACTGATAACCTATCTTAGGGATGGAATTCTCCCCCAGGACACGAAAGAGGCCCGGAAACTCCGAAATCAAGCCTCCCGGTACATCCTTTATGAGGGCAAATTATACAAAAGATCATACTCCTTGCCCCTCTTAAGGTGTCTCCGGCCCTCAGAAGCTGACTACGCTTTATGGAAAGTACATGAGGGGGCTTGCGGAAACCATTTGGGTGCCAGATCTTTATCCCACAAGCTACTCCGCCAAGGGTATTACTGGCCAACAATGCATCGTGATTCGATTGAATATCTCAAGAAGTGTGATCGATGCCAGAGATACGCCAACGTCCAGAGACAACCCGCTACCGAGCTCACACCTTTGAGTGCCCCATGGCCTTTTGCACAATGGGGGATGGATATTCTTGGCCCCTTTCCCATGGCGTCTGGGCAAAGGAAGTTCCTCCTTGTGGCGATCGACTACTTCACCAAATGGGTCGAGGCCGAACCACTAGCAAAAATCACAGAAGCAAAAGTACAAGATTTCATTTGGAAGTCAATCGTGTGCAGGTTCGGTCTGCCTAGAACTCTAATCACTGATAACGGACGGCAACTTGCGGGAGCACGATTCGCCGAATTCTGTGAAGATCTAAACATCTCCCACAACTTACATCAGTAGCCCACCCTCAGGCGAACGGCGAAGCTGAGGTAACTAACAGAACCCTGTTGCAGGGAATTAAGACAAGACTGGAAAAAGCAAAAGAAACTTGGGCGGACGAGCTTTATCATGTGCTATGGGCGTATCGAACCACCCAGAGGCTACCTACAGGGGAGACTCCCTTTGCTTTAGCCTTCGGTACGGAAGCCGTCATCCCGATCGAGCTTAAACTCTCGTCGGCATGAGTCGTGGCATTCGATGAACCCCAAAATGCACAAAGTCTCAGAACCAACCTCGACCTGCTGGAAGAAAGGCGGGAGATTGCTCAGGTTCGAATGGCAGCCTACAGACAGAAAGTTGCCCGATATTACAACGCCCGGGTCAAGAGCAAGGCCTTTAAAGCAGAAGATCTGGTGCTTCGACGAGCTGCTGTCTCACAACCTCAGGACCGGGGGAAGCTCGCCCCGAACTGGGAGGGACCTTATGAGATCAAGGAAGTAGTTCGGCCCGAAACTTATTATCTCAAGGAGCTCGGAGGAGCCGACCTCCCACGACCGTGGAGCTCAGAAAACTTACGGATGTACTACCAGTAACTTCGTTCTAGTCGAAAATCGCATACCCATGCGTCTTTAGACGATTCAAGCAAACTGTGTCAAAAACAAAAGGGCAATCTCATAAAGTCGAAGGCCCGGTTCTTTTAGACCGGATGGGGGGAGAGGCCTTACAACGCCCATATGTGCCCCCACAGCCCTGTTAGGGACAGGAGGAGAACCTCGCCCTAACTTGAGCAAAGTCGAAGGCCCGATTCTTTTAGACCGGATGGGGGGAGAGGCCTTACAACGCCCATATGTGCCCCCACAGCCCTGTTAGGGACAGGAGGAGAACCTCGCCCTAACTTGAGCAAAGTCGAAGGCCCGGTTCTTCTAGACCGGATGGGGGGAGAGGCCTTACAACGCCCATATGTGCCCCCACAGCCCTGTTAGGGACAGGAGGAGAACCTCGCCCTAACTTGAGCAAAGTCAAAGGCCCGGTTCCTTTAGACCGGATGGGGGGAGAGGCTTTACAATGCCCTAATGTGCCCCCACAGCCATGTCAGGGACAGGAGGAGAACCTCGCCCTGACACGAGCAAAGTCGAAGGCCCGATTCTTTTAGACCGGAGGGGGAGAGGCCTTACAGCGCCCTAACGCCCCTCCACAAGCCAGGCTAATAACGAGAGAAAAACCTCACGCCGGCTCGAGCAAAATGAAAGGTCTGGACTCCTACGGGAGCCGGGTTCCGACGCCAAAGAAGGCTTCACCCGGACTCCTACGGGAGCTGGGTTCCATCCACGACGCCAAAGAAGGTTTCATCCGAACTCCTACGGGAGCTGGGTTCCGACGCCAAGGAAGGCTTCACCCGGACTCCTACGGGAGCCGGGTTCCATCCACGACGCCAAAGAAGGTTTCATCCGGACTCCTACGGGAGCCGGGTTCCGACGCCAAGGAAGGCTTCACCCGGACTCCTACGGGAGTCGGGTTCCATCGCCGACATCAGCCGCAGGACAACCCCGTCCGGACTCCTACGGGAGTCGGGCTCTGCTGACAACAGCAACTGCCGATAGGCCTTGTCCAGATCCCTACGGGACCCGGACTTTGCCTACGACTTTGATTACAGGGAGACTTCGCCCTGACCCCTACGAGAGTCAGACTACTCCAACTTCAGGAGGGCTTCTCCGTTCGGACTCCCAAGGGAGCCGAACTTAGCTCCGACTTCAGCAGAAAAAAAACCCAAGCAAAAAAGGAAAGCAAACAGTGCCCGAAGGCAACGGAAGCTCGAACCCCCAAATTCAAGCCCTAGGAGGGACTTCGGGCCCGAAGGGCCCCAAGCGAACCTGCAACCGTCGACGGAATGACAATCGGATATCTTCGAACGGCGTAAGAACCGAAAAGTAGCTCGGCAAACGACAACCCCACATGAACAAAAGAGGTCATCGACGACCTTGGGACGACGTGATGCAGACAAAGAGAAGGAAAGGAAAATGAAGAAGTTTGACAGATAACTATTTAAGGCGAGATGCAGACGAGGTAACAAAATCTCTTTTTCATTTAACAAGAGTATACGTTACAGGATCCGGTGGGTCAGGAAAAAAAGAAGAAGAAGATACACGTCATCACAAGCCTCGCAAACACGGTTCGGGAAGGGTGCACCGGAGGCCGCTCCGAGCTGCGAACTCCTCTTCCCGTCTCTGTCCTTCTCGATCGCGTTCTCCAGTGTGTGTAATAGCTCTCGCCCCATCTCGCCTCATTCTGTCTCCGAAGTCCCAACCCTAGCGGGAAAAGGGTGGGATAGATCTCCGGAGGAGGTAAGGGCAACGGCGGCAGTAGCGAAGACCTGTTTCAAGAAGAACCGGAGTCACCTTGAAAGCGGTAGCGACGCCAGAGATGTGCCTCATCTCCGAATACCCCACGACAGCCGCCACCCAAAATGCTCCGGCAAGGTCGGCATGCGCTACTTCCACCGTCCCCGCAACAAGTTCCACTGCCCCACCGTCGACGCCGACCGCCTCCGATCCCTCGGCCCCGACGGCGTCAAGGATCCCGTCATGGCTTATGACGGCAGCTCTGCCCTCTTGACCGGTATCACCCCACCTTGCTACTCTGAAATTCGCGGGCAAAATAACTTCACCGACAGCCCCCGTTACTAAACCTCTGTTGTTGAAGAAATTCTTCCCTGAGCCCCCTTTAAAACGATGGAGATTCTCACCGGCCGCCGTTCTCCTCCTCACCTTCCTCCAAGCCCTAAAAATCCCCTCAAGAACAGCCTCTAGGGTAGAGGACATGGTGTGGAAACCCTCAGAGAAGGATTGGGGGGCTGAAGAAGGCAAGGACTGGTGCGAGGGAAGCAAGGCTCTCAGGCGAAAGAAGGGCGCCAAGATGAAGCCGTGAAAGGACTAGGGGGTTTAAATAGCCGACGGATCCTAGCGCAGTTATGGCGGCGAGTCTTCCTGGGCCAACTGGTGCGTGCCACGTATCGTGCTTATCCCCTTCATCGCTATCGAGGGTTGACCGTTCGCAGATTCCCGTGGCACGACGCTTGGGGATCGCGTTTCGACGGGGGTTCCGAAAAGACTCTTCAGGTCATCTTCACCGAAAAGCGGGCTCTAACGTACACACGTTAAATGTCAAAATATCTGGAGGCGGCAGTGCGCAGGATTCGAAGAGACGGTTCCGGCTGTACCCATCTCTCTCTGTACATCCTTCGCTTGAAATTCAAACTCGGAAGTAGGGGGACTGGTGTTGGGTATAAAATACCCACAGCCGGAACCCTCAGCGGAATCAACTACAGAACGGCTCCGCCCAGACTCCTACGGGAGTCGGGCTCCGCTTCCGACATCAGCTACAGAACAGCTCCGGCCGGACTCCTATGGGAGCCGGACTCCGCCTCCGACATCAGCTACAGAACGGCTCCGCCCGGACTCCTACGGGAGCCGGGCTCCGTCTCCGACATCAGCTACAGAACGGCTCCGCCCGGACTCCTACGGGAGCCGGGCTCCGCCTCCGACATCAGCTACAGAACGGCTCCGCCCGGACTCCTACGGGAGCCGGGCTCCGCCTCCGACATCAGCTGCAGAACAGCTCCGCTCGGACTCCTACGGGAGCCGGGCTCCGCCTCCGACATCAGCTACAGAACGGTTCCGCTCGGACTCCTACGGGAGCCGGGCTCCGCCTCCGACATCAGCTACAGAACGGCTCCGCCCGGACTCCTACGGGAGCCGGGCTCCGCCTCCGACATCAGCTACAGAACGGTTCCGCCCGGACTCCTACGGGAGCCGGGCTCCACCTCCGACATCAGCTACAGAACGGCCCCGCCCGGACTCCTACGGGAGCCGGGCTCCGCCTCCGACATCAGCTACAGAACGGCTCCACCCGGACTCCTACGGGAGCCGGGCTCCTTCTCCGACATCAGCTACAGAACGGTTCCGCCCGGACTCCTACGGGAGCCGGGCTCCGCCTCCGACATCAGCTACAGAACGGCTCCGCCCGGACTCCTACGGGAGCCGGGCTCCGCCTCCGACATCAGCTACAGAACGGTTCCGCCCGGACTCCTACGGGAGCCGGGCTCCGCCTCCGACATCAGCTACAGAACGGCTCCGCCCGGACTCCTACGGGAGTCGGACTCCTACGGGAGCCGGGCACCGCCTCCGACATCAGCTACAGAACGGCTCCGCCCGGACTCCTACGGGAGCCGGGCTCCGCCTCCGACATCAGCTACAGAACGGCTCCGCCCGGACTCCTACGGGAGCCGGGCTCTGCCTCGGTATCAATTACAGGTAAGCTCCATTCGGACTCCCACGGGAGCCAGACTTCACCTTTAACTTTGATTGCAGAGGACTCCGCCAGCAGCTTCAGCTCCGAGAGGGTTCCGCCCGGACTCCCACGGAAGTCGGGCTCCACCCACGACCCCAACCGATAGGAGGACCCCTCCTGGACCTCTACAGAGGCCAGACTCCGACCGCTGCCAAGCTTCAATCAACAGGTCCGCGCCCCTTGGCAGGTCACAATAACAACCATGATCCTGTTCCACTTCTTGTAGCGGATTCCGCGCGGCTCCATCACCCCCTGCGGCGGACCCATTACTCTCTGACAGGCTGTGTCAACGGCCATGATTCTGCTCCACTCCCTGCGGCAGGTGCTGCGCGACTCCACTACTCCCTGACAGCTAGCGGCAACGGACGCCGCTCCACTACCTGCAACTGGCTCTACGTAGCAGGCCGTAATAATAGCCACGTGTCTACTCCACTATCCTTCGCAATCAATTCCCCTGACCATGGGCGGCCCACTACCAGACGATTACAAACATCGCCATCAATCCGTTGCCCCCTCCGCCTATAAAAGGGGGACTCAGATACGTTATTCTCTAAGCTCATTTCTTATCTCCAAACTCTGCTAAATTCTCCGTTCGAGCACTCCATTCTTGTTGAGGCAGAGAACTAACTTGAGCGTTGGAGGGTCTTGCTGGAGCAACCCCACCTCCGGTTTAGACTTCCCTTGCAGGTCCCAGCGGCGACCACGGCTTCCCCGACTCCAGCTTCTCCGGCGCAAGCAGATTTTTGCACCAACAGGACTTATAGGAAATCCTGTGAGATAATTTTCTTAATGCTGGTTTTGGGTGAGCCACTTAAATAGTTAAATTAGATTTGGATCCTATATTTGGATCGGGTCGGATCGAATCGGGTCATATATCTTTAGATCCAAATTAATCCAAAAATTTTTACGGGTCGGATCAGATCGGGTCCAAATTCAAAAAATCCATATCCGACTCGAAAAAGAAAACGGGTCTAATTTTTGAACCCGATCCGATTCTATGGGTCTTTTAAATGAGTTGGGATCGGATCTAATCGGATCGGATCGGATCATGGATTAAGCCGATCCATTTGCAGCCTCAGTAACGTCATAGTCTGACATCACAAGGGCTACAAGCGCCACCCCTGTGATTATTCAACAATCTCAAAGCATATTACAGTGAAATCCAAACCCAGTGCCTTCGTCAAGCAAGCGGAGGATACGACACCCACGCAAAATGGTTCATGGTCATACTCATTGCACGAGGAGAAATTTTTGCGTGGCCCTGTTTGTACTCGGTGTTTGGTCATGGATGACGTATGAGATTTGTACATGAAGCACCGATGGGGCCATGTAGTTTGTCCATTTCCTATTGTGTAGCGATGTCATCAAAAGGTTGCTTGTCTCCTTTCCCCGGAGATTATATCACATAGTGGTGCACCATATCGAGTATAAGATGTCTTTTCTATAGGTTCCCTTCATCAATGCACTCGAATGATTGGCCTATAGAAATGGAAGACCTAACTTCAATTATAATTATCTAATATACTTATAAACTATCAAACTCTGATATTAGGGCGAGATTGCAATGGAATACCGACTTTGTGGACCCGATTGAAATTTTCAAAGGGCAGGAAATGAAAGTGCAACAAAGCCATGTGCGTCAAAAGATGTTTCTTTCATTTTTTTTTTTTTTTTTTTTTTTTAGGTTGGGGTGGTTGGCAGGGCGTAGGAAACAAACTCCACGCATCTTAATTGCCATGATCAATTCCGTGCTTTCGGGGCTGCCCTCCAGCATCTTGTTGATCTTTAAATTACGGCGGTGGGTTGCTAACCGGATTGTCCAATTGAGATGGGCTTTTCAATCATGTGAGTAGCTTTTATTGTTCGGTAAACTGGGATTATGTGTATAAATCCAAGGAGGAAGGTGGGGTTGATATTAAGAACATTGATAATATGAACGGTACTTCTCTTCTTGCTAAATGGGTCTGGAAGTTTATTAATGATTCTCAGTCTAACTTGGGAAGGGAGGATCACTGCTCAGACGTTCTTATCACTCCAGAAAGAGGTTTGGCATCAGGGTCAAAAGATGTTTGTTATCCTATTCTCCCACCTGAAGGGATGTTTGCAAGAATCTTTCAGCCTTTCGGAATTGCACTCGCTTCTCCTTGGAGAATGGGCAAAATGTCCGGTTCTGGGAAGACTCCTGGCTGGGTTCGGCACCTCTTTTCTCTATTTTCCCTGATTTACGTTCCGTGGCAGTGAAATGCAACGTTGCTGTGGCTTCGCAGTGGAGCTGGAGATGTTCTAGGTGGCGATTAAAACTTAGAAAGGCGCTTACAGAGACGCAAATGGCGCAACTTGAGAGGACGATGGAGGTGTTGTCCCTTGTAAGGCCTTCAAGAGTCGCCGGCCGACACCCCCGTTTGGAAATTGACCCAACATGGACCCTTCACGGTGGCGTCGTTCTACAAGTTCCTCAACAAAGGTCGATTGGTCTGCCCATTTTACAAAATTATTTGGCGTGCTGCAGTTCCGGAGAAGGTAAAAGTCTTTCTATTTCTTGCATCGAAGAGCAGACTTCATACGAAGGAAATTATGGACAGGAAAGGTTGGGCAATGAGCAATGGATGCTGTCTTTGTGTTGGCAACGTCAAAACTATTAGAACAATGCTTATAAAATTCCGGATGTAGATTAAAGAAACTAATAATATTTTAAATTTTTAATCATGTTTGGGTATTCCTTGAAAAATTTTATTTATTTATTATATCTCCAAAACAGAAAAGGGCATGCATTAGGCTATCTGGGATATGCTATTTGATAAAAGAAGAAATCCTAAATAAGGAGAAAGGAAGAAAAAAGAACTGAGGCTTGCAAGGAACGAAACAACGAGACTTTTATTTTTCTCGATGAAATGATTATGTTTCCTACGATACATCATATATATAGTCTTAAAATTTAATTTAAAATATAAATAAATAAAATAAGATGACAATCAATCAACATAACATCTTCATCTCTGTCTATCCATAACTATCCAACTTGAATTTCTAATTCAAAATTGAATTTCTAATTCAAATTAAGTTTATCTTATCAACATCCCCCTTAAACTTAATTCTCTTCCATCAATGACTTCAAGTGAATCTTTCAATTTGCAAAATACTTTAAAGTTGAGGGGCTTTGTGAAAATATCCGCAATTTTATTTTCAAACTTGATATAATCCAATTCTATCTCCTTCTTCTTGACTTTCTCTCAAATAAAATGAAAGCATACATCAATGTACTTGCTTTGTTTATGATAGACTAGATTCTTGGCTAGTGCAATCATCGATTTGTTGTCAATATAGATTCTAATAATATCATCTTGCGGTTGTTGTATTGCCTTCAAAAGATTTCATGGCCATATAGCATAGCATATATATGAAGAGGCTGCAACATATTCAGCTGTACATGTTGAAAACGTCACTATCGGTTGTTTCTTCGAAACCCATATAAATATTGTGTCATTCAAACAAAATTATAAATCCAGTCGTGCTTTTTCGATCTTCTAGATCTCCACCCCAATCACTATATAAATAGCCAACTAAATGAAAATCATTAGAAATCGAATAAAAAATTCTATGATTGAAAGTACCTTTAATATAGTGCATAATTTACTTTGCAGCCTTTAAATGTGTCGACTTTGGCTCCTCCATGAAGCAACTAATTATCCTAACACCATATAAGATATCCGGCCTTGTGCACGTCGAGTACCTCAAGCTCCCAACAAGACTATTAAAATATGTAGGGTCAACTATCGCTCCATCATCGTACTTTGATAATTTGATTCTATATTCAATTGGTGTGCAAATCGGCTTGCAATCCTCCGTCTTGAATTTTTTCAGTATCCCCCTCGCATAGGCCTTCTGAGATATAAAAATGCCCTCCTTGCTTTACATGACTTCAATCCCAAAGAAGTATGATATAAGGCCATTGTCTATCATCACGAACTCCCGAATCATGGCTTGCTTGAATTCTTTGAACATCGCCGGATTGTTATATGTAAAAATCAAATCATCTACATATAAAGAAATTAGTAAAATATCCTCCCCATTGAATTTCATGTAGAGGGCACTTTCATATAGGCACTGGATGCAATCATTTTTTCTTGAACTGTGCATCAATTCTTGCATTCCATGCCCTTAGTGCTTACTTTAGACCATACAATGCCTATTTTAATTTGTAGGCCTTTGATTCATACTCCTTTATCACATAACCTGCCGGTTGCACCATATAGATCTCTTCATCAATATCGCCATTCAGAAAAACTGATTTTACGTCCATTTAAAAAACTAACCATTTATATTATACTACAATAGATAAAATTAATCGAATAGCTCCATATGAATAACGGGGGCAAATATCTCATCATAGTCAATATCGGCCTTCTACTTGTATCTTTTAGCTACCAATTTGATTTTATATCTCTCCACTGTATCTTTTGGATTCTTCTTCACTTTATACACCCACTTCACTCCCATGGTTTTTTCTCCTTTAGGAAGAGTCGTCAACTCCCATATATGATTTTTCTCGATAGCTTTTATCTTTTCATCCATGGCATACTTTCACTTTTCACTTTTTGTGATATCTACAAATTCAACAGACTCACAATCTGCAAAAAGGCAAACAAAGTATACTTCATCTGTTATCTCATTGTTCTTTTAGACTTCTCATCTTTTGTGGTGCTCTAGGACTCCCATCCGATAATAAATCTGATGTAGTGGACGATGATGGTGTCGGTGAAGGTATTGGTGTTGATGGCGGTGCAGTAGTGGGTGAAGATTTTTCAACTTCAATCTGAGCAGGCCATCTCCCATGATTTGGCTAATCTTATTGTGCCAATTCCATTCACCTTCCTCAATGAACTCTACATCTCTGCTAATCATAATTTTTGAGTTGCTAGGATCAAATAACTTATAAGCCTTGGATTTAGTGTTGTATCTGATAAAGATGAGCATTGAGCTTTCATCATCTAGCTTGATTCTTCTTTGCTTCAGAATATGTGTATAAGCCACACATTCGAAGACCTTCATGTGTGAGATGTTCAGCTTCCTTCCTGTCCATGCTTCTTGTGGGATTTTATTCTTTAAGCTTATTGTAGGACATCGATTCAAAATATAGACGATGCAAGCTCCCGCCTTGGCCTAGAACTCCTTCAACAAGTTTTTGCTTTTAATCATGCTTCTCACCATATTGAAAATAGTATGGTTCTTCCTTTCTACTACACCATTTTGTTGGGATGAATAAGAGGTGGTCAGTTGATGTCGAATCTCATTCCGTTCACAAAATGCTTTAAATGAATTGGAGGTAGACTTGCTGTCTCGATCTGAGTGAACGACTTTGATGGAATAGCTACTCTCATTTTCAATAATTGTCTTGAACTTCTTGAACGTATTAAAAACTTCTACTTTCTCTTTCAAAAAATATATCTAGATTTTTCTTGTACAATCATCAATAAAAATCAGAAAATATTGATGCTTACCAAATGATGGGGGACAATGGGTCCACATACATCTATGTGAATGAGTTCAAGTGGCTTCTTTGCTCTGTATCACTTCACGTGGAAAATATCTTCTAGGTTGTATGTCGAAGACACAACCTTCGCACAACTGTCGGGATGGTCAGTATGAAGCAAGCCATAGACCATCTGCTTTTTTGATAACATATCGAGATCATCGAAGTTGAGATGCCCGAGCCTCAACTGCCACAACCATGAGGCATCTTTCACACAAACTTTTATGCACTGGTTACATCATTCTTGATATCAAGGGTGAACATCCTATTCTTTGACATCTTTACTTAGGCAATCAAGTCATTAGTATTATTTCTCAAATAAAACTTCTTATTTTTCATATGGATATCATAATATTTTTTAAGCAGCTGTCTCAAATTCAAAATATTACTCTTCATATCTGGAACACAATACATATCAGAAATAAATTGATGACTGTTATCTTCGAGACAGATCAGAATTTTATCTCTTTCTTTCATCGAAACTTTTGAAGAATCTCTAAAAGAGACTTGTCCTTCCACTGATTCATCTAACTCTGCAAACATACTTCTACGACCGTACATGTGATTAGTTGCCCCACTATCCAAATACCAACTTTTCTGTCTGCTGGCTTCATCTCCTTTATAAGCTAACAATAATAAAGAATCCTCTTCTATTTTCTTAACATAATTAACTATTTTTTCAACTTGATTATTTTTATTATAAAAACATACAATGGAATAATGTCCATTTTTTTTGCAAGTATAACATTGAACCTTAAATTTATACCTCTGACTTTTTATATCTGATCTCTCATGTCCATTGTTTTGATTTGCTTTATTTCTGCCTCATCCTTCTCTTCCACAGCCACGACCATGCTCATAGCCTCTACCGCAACCTCGGCCTCTGCCATAGCCTTGATCACTTGGGTTTCCATTATCCTTGGAGCTTTCTTGTGCTTCTTTTAATTAGAGCTTCGTTTGAAGAGCATGTTCTATTGCTTCCTGCTTCTTCTTGTTGATGCGATGCTTATGGGCTTGCAATGATCCCATAAGCTCATCCATTGATATCTTTTCTAGATCTTTTAATTCTTCAATGGCTGCAACAACATTATCGAATTTATCATCTAACGACCACAAAATATTTTCAATTATTCGGATGTCTTTCAGCTTCTCGCCATTCCTTCAAAGTTGGTTCACCATCATCAGAAGTTTGATGATATGGTATGAGATGCTCTCGGATTCCTTCATCTGCAAGACTTTAAAATCTCCTCACAGCATTTGAAGGTGAATTTTTTTCACCTTGTCAATGCCTTTGTAGGTCTTTTGGAGAATCTCTCATGCTTTCTTGGAGGTTGTCATGGTGGAGATCTTCTTGAAATCGGCTTCATCTACGTTTTAATAGACGAGGAAGAGCGCCTTCTTATCCTTCCTCCTCGAATCTCATAGGACATCTATTGCCCCACTTGCAATGTTGAATCATCTTGAGGCTCAACACAGCCTCTTTCAACCACCTCTCAGGCATTCTATAATCTAAGTGGGGCCTTCATTTGAATGTTCTCATTTTCATAATTCTCTTTTATGAGGTGTGGTACTTGAATCTGCACCATTCGACATCTCGATCTGGCTCAATACCCAATTGATAAAAAAAATCCTAATTTAGAAAAAAAAGAAAAAGAATGTGGCTTGGAAGGAATGAAACAATAAGACTTTTTATTTTTTTGCGGTGGAATGATTACATTCTATATATATAGCCTTAAAATTTAATTTAAAATATAAATAAACAAAATAAGATAACAACTAATCAAGATAACATCTTTATCTCTATCCATCCATAACTATCCAACTTAAATTTCTAATTCAAAAATAGAATTTCTAATTCAAATTAAGTTTATCTTATCAACACTATTCATATACCATAGAAAAATCATGGCTTTCCATTCATGTGCATATGGTTGCTTGCACTATTCATGGTGTCATTAAAATTGTGATCTATAACTTTGGCAATTTTATGTTCTATTATTCACTAGTAGTTAGTTGACTATATTTATTAGTGTGCGCTATCTCATTAACTGATGCCAAACTTCTATAGGACTAATTATGCTCACATCAGAGATAACATTCCTTATCCTAATTTTGGTGCCATTAGAAGGTACTAGGATGACTTGAAGTTGTTCATAGCAGCAATTGCATAAGCCTGAAACAAATGAAATAGATACAGCTAAATTAAAATGTATGAATCATTTATTAGAATTATGTTATCAATTCTGTTCTGGCCACAATTAATTGAAGAGTATCTCATAATAAATTGATATTTTACTTATTTGATGTTGTCTTTATATTCCTATAATTAAGTTTATTACTATAATATTTATTTTAGATATAATTTGTAAATCACTTTCAACAATACCAGATTGTTATTTACCCAAAAAAAAAACAATATGAGATTGTTTCCTTTTATCTGCGTGGCACAACATGTACTATTTGGATCCATATTTGTTATAAAAAGATATAGAAGTGAATAAAATATTACATGTATCCATATTTATTTTAAACAAAAATAATACAAATCAGTTATATCTATGTTTTCTCTATCTAAATATGAATATAAAGAATTATCATGCATGATTACTGTCTTGATTGTCATATTTTCTATTCTTAAATATATATATTTTTATTCATATTATTATAAATGTGTAGTAGAAAGACCTGATCCAATTTTTTTAAACAAAAGTTTGACAAGTAGATGACTCAAGGAATGAAATTATATGAAACCCTGTGGCTCGAATGATTTGTTGCATAAGGGGGACAAGCAAGAGTTTTAATGCATATGTGACTTTTGATAAACTTTCCTTTTTATCTATTCATCGAAATCTCATCATTTAAGAAATGATGAACAGCATCCTATGATAAAAAAATATCTTCTATTTATTTTCTTTATTCTAATGATGTAGCTGAATAATTACAGCATATAGTCAATGCCATAAGTTCTAATATATCTTAGAAATTATAGAGGGAGGTCTTTTTTTATCCATCCATCTTATAAAAGGTTTAAATAGGATTAAAATCTTAGAGTCATCGAGAGAGATATAGTTTAGCCTATAAAAGATCTTTCAATATTGGAAACCCAACCTACTGTGATAGAAAATCTTTTGAAGGAGGTTCAATATCGTAATAACAAGTCGATTGGTTGGTTAGAGAGCACATATAGTTTATCTAATATAGGAATCATAAACTCTATCCTAGCGCTCCTATATAGTGGTTAGAAAGAGTTTATCTCTGAATAAGATCTGAGAAGCATTCTTTGAAATATGACATTATACACATCCCTGGAGGAGCTCATCTATATAAAAGTATCTGTGCATAACCACGGATATGAGATATAGACTATCTCTAGTAACTCTTATGAAAATCAAGATACATGTATAGGACCACTGATGCATCGACTTGCGATAAAGAATTCCGCACCATACGTGTGATAACTGAAGTCTAGATCAAAGAAATGTAGTTCAAGATCTGGTTCATTCCAATTCCTTCAAATCGAAACTATGCGCACTAAGTGAAGTTAAGTCTTGAAAAGACATCTTACCTAGTGCATAGTATAAGCATCTTGAAATTTATATTTATATTTTATATTTTTTTAAAAAAATTATGAGTTTGGTAAGGGATTATTGGAGAGAATCCAAAAAGAAAAACTTAAAATTTTTCTAAAATTTTTCTCCAAGCATTTTACCTTATTTTCAAATTTTATTGTTTAAATGTTCATTACTGTGCTTTTAATTTCTGACCATTGAGCTCCTAATTTTAGGCCTTAATGGATCAGTAAAATCCAAATGATTATATGCATTTAATCTCATTTTTATTTTCTGACTATTGGACTCTTTATTAAAAGCCTTAATGGGTCAATAAAAGTCTAAACTATCGTAAATAGTTGGATGGGTATAAGAAAGCTATCTTGAGACCTAATTTTAAATACCTCATCTAAGCCTCTCCCTTTGTTCCTTCTAACTATTTCTCTTCAATTTTTTTCTTTATAATTATTTTTTTGATTGCTTAAAAAATCTTCATTAATCTACTCTACAGTCATGCTTGTAGGCAGAGGATCTCAGTCATAACTCGGGATGATTTTTTTTGATTTTTTCTGCATGAGGGAGGGGAATATGTCTTAGTCCATCGTCTCGCATGCTTTCGAATTTGATCATTTTTATTTTTGATATTCTCTAAATCATTTTAAATTTTTCTATAACAAAATTTTATTAATTTTATTTTATTTTTTTAAATCACATCAAGAATTCTTCGAGTCTTGTTCCAAAAGAAACTGTGACATATTTTTCTTTGTTGCCTTTTGTGAGAAGCACGTGGACCACCTTAAAAACCAGGGTGAGGCGGTGGCTGTCTAACTTTCAAAAACTGTGAACCACTAGGAGGAGAAGCAAAATTGCGAAATCTATGCATAAAGCCTGGGATCCGTTGGTCACAGCTCTTTGTTGGAATGTGTGGCAACAAAGAAACAGGCGGGTCTTTCTTAACAAAGGAAGCATGGTCTTCCTTGTTCTGTAAAAAAAAAGTGAGGAGGTGTTTGGTTTGGACGAGTGGAGATCTAGAATCGGAATCGAAATGGATGACTTTCATTCCAACGGTTTGGTTAGAAAGTATCAGCAAGAAGAGAAGAAAAGAGATGCTCGTTGGAGCTTCAATGCTCTGATACATAAAAAGTAATATCTTTATTGAGGATAATTTCTAATTCTTACATTTCATTGTTTGCAATAGATATATATAGATTACAAGTCTAGCTATTGTAGCAATTAAAGAAGAAGAATATTCGATACATACAAGTAAAGAAAAAAATAAGAATAAAAAAGAAAAAAAATAAAGAGAAAGACAAATAGATGCAGCAAATATGAATATGTGTTGACTTGCTAAACATAGGAAAAAAATAAGCCAAAATAGAATGTTGGTTGAATGATTGTTGCTGATAGAAAGAATCTCATTCCGATTTCGATTTCAGGATGGAATGGGAATGACTCAATCTATATAGAACTCAATCCCTACTCTCCTCTATAGATTCAAATTTTATTCTAATTCGATTTCGATTCCGATTCCGATTACGAACTAAACGCTTCAGAGGATTTGACCATTCGATTCTGATTTCAAGCCATTCTGATTCCCATCCTCATTCCGATTTGGTTATCAATCAAACATCCTCTGAGCTCCATCAAATCTTGGGAGGTGTTGGGGTCCAGGAGGCCAGCGGATGGTCACCAAAAAATATGGTGTGACCTTCATCTTTGGTCCCACCTGCACAAGTGCATGATTGATGATTTCCTGGGACTGAATTGTTTTTTCCGACGGCTGAGGCCTGCTGTTTATCTGTTGTTGTTGCTCTGTTTTGTATTTAGGTGTGAACTCGGTCTTTGTATTCTGGTCTGGTTTTTTTCTTCATTGTCCTCTGGCTACTTTGCTGGATCCTGCATATTCCTTGCTTCTAGAGTAAGTTCCTTGTGTCATTTTGCCTCCTTAACACTCCAAAAAAATGTATATATTCTCTGTATCAATAATGCGCTGTTTGGTTGTTTGCTATTGTTCCATAATCAGATCTAGAAAAGAAAATATTTGGTAAGACTTTGATGGGAACTTTGACTTCCATCAAAGAAAATACAAATACGCAATTAGATGCGGACAGAGCGATGCATGTGACCAGATCGTCTTGCTTTGTCATATTAGTGTATATACAGAACTTCTGAAGCGTGATTTGCTTGTTTGAGGAAAAGGTACTTTGATTTGTTGAATCCGCTTTGATGCATTTTCAGTTGGGTTATGTCATAGGCATTGAAATTGGACAGCAGCCGCTTCTCAATCTAAAGGTATTGTCTTTAACTTCGGGAAAAAATTCTACCATTTATACTTGCCAATAAAATCCTTCTGTTCTATATTTTTCCTTTTCTTGCCTATAATAACTTCAAAGATTTCAATTCAAGATTTTAATGTATTGTGTTGACTCAGATTTTCATCTCCAGATCGGATCAGCTGGAGTTAGACGGCGATGGCAAGTCGGCGATGGTCGGACGGCGGTGGCAGGTCCTACAAAAAAAGTTTCTAACCAGAGGTGGTTCCGGTAGAGACCCTCCGATGTTCAAATCAGAAATCTAGCAACAGAAGGGAAAGAGTGAGCATTTTGGGAGAGAGAAGATTTCATATCTTGAGAGACCCCTATAGACCTCTATTTATAGATGAAGGCTGAAGAGCCGAAAGCAAAACAGGATCAGATGGTTGGCCTTGTCTTGCTTGCAGAGATATTTCTGTTATCTTTTTCTTTATTGAGGAAGATATATTTGTTACCTATTTTCTCATCAAGAATATTGGTTCTAAAGAGATAATCAGGTTGTTGATCCTACTTTATATGGAGAGATATGATCCTTATTTGCTTTGTGGCGAGCTGTCGTATCAGGATCGTTTGAATTTTTGAAAGAGGCCTAAGATTTGAGGATCCCTAGAGGTCAATCCTTCCTTGTAGGCTTCACATTTTCGATCAGGATAAAATTGCCCCCAATACATTATTTTCTGGTAAAGGATATTAATTCATCCTTGATCGAAAAAGAGAAAAAAAATCATTATAAACTGCACACAATCTATCAAAGTCGGTTGTAATGCTAAAAAGACTCATCTTGATGGAGAATGCTAGTTGCAGTTGCAGTAATTATTGGGAAGATTACATATAACCTTAACATTCATAACTGAGTGAGGTTTTTTTTTGCCTTATTCATGGTTACTTATGGGCTTATTTTTCCGCACCAATGCAAGGGGTGACCAAAGCCCTTGGTGATGATTGTCGATGGTGAAGGTAATCGAAAAAAGGAGAAAAGAAGAAAATAATGACAGAAATAGGAGATTTCTTTATGGTGAATTTCTGACGAAGCCGGGGTCCAGCTATGGCAACTAAGGTCGAGAGAAGGAGGAGAGAGAGGAGGATGGATCAGAGCCTTTCCTTAGCTCCAACAATATCTTCAGCTCCAATTTCGATGGGCATAAGAATGATAGGCCATGACTTCAATGGGAGAAAAGGGAGAGGAGGAGGCTCGATGTTCGCTGGTAGAGAGCCATAGGGGGATGTGAAGGTTATTTATAGAGAGCCCTAGGATCCTCTTTACCCTAGAACTTTAGCTCTTCCTGAAATCAATCAGAGAAGAAGACTCCCTGATTCTAAGAAAAAAACTCCCATTAGAAGTCTTCTAGCTTTTTTTTTCTTTTCTTTTCTTTTCTTGCTTCGGTTGGGGACTTGGAATAATTTAGTGAGTTTGGCCAGTCCAATGGATCGGGCCATCACATTTTACCCTCTTAAGAAAAAAATTTCATCCTCAAAACTTAATGTATCTTCATTTTTAAATAAGTAAAGATACTTAGTTTTCCTATCATCTTTATCATACTCTATATCAATTTCCATCTATCCTAGCTTCCTCATCTAAAATGATGCAATTCTTGAACAAAACATTGATAAGAATAACTTTCTTAGGAGAAGAGATAACATGTAATGGCTTATTCAAATCTATAGATATATAGTTAAATTTGGAGAATGCAAAGGAATGAAAAGAATCATAAATAGCACATGAGCTTCTATGGGTTGATTAGAATATTACTTGTAAACTTGATCACTTGCATTGGCATTCTGCTCAATCAAATCAAATACTCGTGCATTCTCTTTTTGGTTTTGATAAGTGGGTTTGACAGTCTTAAAGTTATTCTTTTTGTTAAAATAATCCTGCACCAAATGTTTCTTCTTGTTGTACTTAAAGCATATTCCAAGATTCTTAAAACAAGGCCCACTATGATTTCGAACATAATACTTACAAGTCTTTGCTCCTTTCTTCTTATTAAAATTATTCTCTAAGTTTTCATATTGGTCACTCCGAGTTTCTATTGGTATAAACCTCTTTCTATCCTTCCTTTCTTATTCTGATTTTTTAATATCTGATTCAATTTTCAAAGCTCGTTCTGATATATGCTAGTAGTTGTTAGAAAGGTGAGAAGACAAGTGAGACCAAATTTTATATCTTATACCATGCTCAAATCTATTTGCTTTATTTTTTTTGGACTCCATGAGGGCGGGGCAAAAGCAATGTGATTTGTTGAATTTATTCACATATTTTAATACTATCATATCATCTTTCTGCCTCAATATCAAGAACTCATTCTTTTTTACTAATCGCATTGACTCGAAAAAACACTGATCATAGAATATGTTCTTAAATTCCTCCCATGTTAGCTGGTTATCAGCACTCCCATATGTAGCCTTTATTATAGTCCACCAAAATTCAATATTTTCTTTCAGTATAAGTATGGCTAATCTAACCTTTATATCTTCGGAATATTGTAGGACATCAAACATCTTCTCCATTTCCTAAATCCAGATCTCCATGACCAGAGTGTTAGGTCCACTCTTAAATAATAATGGGTTGAGTCTTCTAAACCTCTCATATCCAAAGATGGTATAGGAAAATTGTGGCCTGCATTTGTTGTTATTGCTATAAAAGCTAAGCCACCACTAGGTATACTTTAGCAATATTTGCTTGAATGGCTAGCACATTAAAAGGTTACTCAACTAGCTGGTTGGCATCTTTTCGCATAGTTATTCTTGTTCCTCTCCTCCTAATAGCAAAGTTCACCAAGGCTTCATCCTCCCTATTGCTCGTTGTCACTTATCAAAAATACTAATATTAATCAGCTTCCTCAAATGAGCAATAAGAATTCTAAAAAAACTTATCTATCCTCACTCAATTAAACATGATCTAACTAAATAAGGTCTAATTATCTATTGCTAAACTTTAAGTTATACCCATGATCAAATCTATTGCTCTTACACTATAAAATATCACATCTCAAATCTGGGACATAGCACGGCCATACTATCGAAAAATATTATCCTCAAGAACGTAAAGTCTATCGATCATAATCAGCTAAAATATATCATAAATAAAATATAATAAAAATTTAATTCAATCATTCATTAAGCAAATAAACCAAGATTGGTCCAGAGCATTTAAATTCAATATCAAATACCAAAATTTATGTCTCAAAATTCATAAAAATAATTAATATAAGTCTATAATCATCTAATAATTTCTAAGCTTGCTAGTGTAGACTGCAAGCCTGGATCACCCATCATTCATAATCTTATTCCTTTATAAAAGAAAAAAATAAATAAAGAGATATAAGCTATACAAGCTCAGTAAATAAATCTTACACTATCTTATCAAATCAAGCATAAATTTATACATGCATCAATAAATTTTTTAAAGAAGATGATTATCATTAGAAGAAAAAACTTTCATAATAACGGTATATTATAAAACAATCATACTCTTACATATACATAAATTATGTAATTTACATAAATATAGTTTATAATGCATAACATAAATAAATCCATAAATCATGTTACTTTATCGATAAAGTCATAAAGCACCAATCATTTTATTATATCATAATTCTTAATAATTCTCTCAGATAAATATTAAGGTCATTATCATACCCATGATAGGGCTATAATCAATAAAATATCAACTACTATTATCCATTGGTAAGATCGTGTGCTAACTACTATTATCTACTGGCAAGATTATATGCCAACTACTATTATCCGCTAGAAGAATCATGTGCTAACAACTATTGTCCACTGACAAGGTCATATAGATACTAGCTCTGGATGTCAATCTTTTTCACTTTTAGAGGCTACACATACCTATCTGAGAGTCTTTTTCTATATTTCTTAAAATAAGCATTCTTAATCATATTTTATTGAATTATATTTTCTTAAATCATGCATAAATGAGATACTAAATAATTTATAGAGCTCATGGACCATAAATAATTTTATAATAAAATAATCATGAAATCATTCTTTTCATAATAAAATATAAATTTTATAAATATAAAGTTTATATTTCATAAATAA
The DNA here is from genome assembly GCF_000442705.2 of Elaeis guineensis. Lineage (NCBI taxonomy): Eukaryota > Viridiplantae > Streptophyta > Magnoliopsida > Arecales > Arecaceae > Elaeis > Elaeis guineensis. Next base: position 77,246,863 of record NC_026005.2, on the reverse strand, counting down.
GTTATTTATATTAAAATAATCATGGAATCACTGTTTTATGATATTCATGAGTTTCATAATGTATATACTCAATTCTTATTTTATGAAAATATAGAATAATTTTTATGATAAAATAATTGATAATTTAAAAATATATAAGAAGTATTAAGATTACTTACCTCTTCCATCCTAGTCTTACAAACTTTACTAGTCGAATTTATCAAACTTATTTAATATATTAAAAATATAATTAATTTTTATTCGATAAATTTAATCATAAGAAAAGAAGACTATAGATTGGATGGTCGGTTCAATAGATTACCTAGGCACCAGGGTAGTTCAAGACCTCCTAGCCAAGGGTCAATATGAATCTATAAGACAAAGATAAGATTCGATACTAGGATTCATAGATCTTCTTAGAGAGAAAGTGGAGAGAGAGTCTTTGTATCACTCAAAAGAGGAAACCATGATTGAGATCATCCGGAGTCATGCCAAGATGACTCCATGGAGTTTAACAGTGATCAAATTATATGAATATCTAATAAGGATTGGGCTGAGATCCAACATACTGCATGGATATCGAAATGATTCTGAATCTCTTTGAAAAGATTATCTCAAGTTTATATGAGATCCATGAATTAGATAGAGAAAGAAAGAGATAGTGGAGACAGAAACCCTAAAGAGAAGAAAGAGACACGAGAGAGAGAACCCTTCTCTCTCTTTTCTTTTTTTTTTCTTTTCTTTTGTTCTCTTCTTTTCTTTGGAAAAATGGGAGAACTATGGCTGGTGCTTCGGTGAGGTGTGGCAATACAGTCAGAGGTCCGACAATAGTAGCCAACAGTGGTGGAGCAGAGGACGACCGGCAATAAGCAGCAAGCCAGCAAAAAGTCATCAAAACATGACCATATTGAGGCCCTTTGCTCGGTTGTCCTCTGGTCCCAATCCACTCATCGATAGCTAGCGCCCAATGTTGGCCATTGACTGGTGCAATTGGGAGGCCAAAGCCCTTGGTGATGATCGTCAGTGGTGGAGATAGCTGGAGAAAAGAGAAAAGAGGAAAATAATGGTAGAAATAAAGGATTTCTTTATTGTGGATTTTCGACGAAGACGGTGGCCGGTGATAGCACCCAAGGCCAAAAGAAGAAGGAGAAGAAAAAGAGGAGGAAGGATCAGGGCCTTACCTTGGCTCTTGCAGTGTCTCCAGCTCTAATTTTTGGTGGGCACAAGAATAGTTGGTCGCAACTTTAATGGGAGAAAAGGGAGAGAAGGAGGCTCAATGTTTGCTGGTGGAGGGCCGTAGGGGAATATGGGGCTATTTATAGAGAACCCTGGGGCCCTCTTTGCCTTATGACTCTGGTCCTCTTCTAACATTTTTTTTTTTTTTATAGTTTGGTTGGAGATTATTTTTTTTGTTTGGTTGGAGACTTGGGCCAATTTATTGATGGATCAGTCCAGTGGACCAGACAATCACAGTTTTGAACATATTGTTAGTATCAAATAATATTTTTTCTTGCAGTCATATACCCATTATTTGTTCTATTACTAGGCAAACAATCATCCCACTAAAGAGGCTTTCCACATCCAAAAGGTAAAATGTCTACAAACCCTTTAGCCCTAGACCATAGCGCTCAATTCAATCAAACCTTAGTCCCAAATTAGTTGGGGTAAGCTATATGAATTGTTTTCCTCTATTCCTTTTGATTTAGAGCAATACTTTCTAAAAGATATATGCTTTATTATTCTGATGGGGTTATTTCAAGGTATGGGACTTGTTACTTCAAGATGGACATTGTTCTCGGTGCCCATGCAAGGTCTTAATTATTTTTTTCTCCCAGTTTTCTTTTTTTTTTTTTTCTTTTTCTTTTGCTCTCTTCTTCTCCTTCTTCTTTCTCTTTTCTTTGAAAAAATGGAAAAAGAGTGGTTGATGCTTCAACGGGGTGCGGCAATACAGTCGGAGATCCAATAGCGGTGGCTAGCAGCATTGGAGTAGGAGATGACTGGCAGCAAGCGGCCAACTGGCAAAAAGTCATCAAAAAATGATCAAACTGAGCCCTTTGTTCGATTATCCTCAGATTCCAACACACTTGCCAGCAGTTGGGGCCCGGCATTGGCCATTGGGTAGTGCAATGGGGAGGCTGAAGTTCTGATGAAATTCTCAATTTAATCCTATTGTAATTACTCAGTTGTATCTCTAAATTTATAACGTAGCTCACAGGTTTTTTCTCATGTTTTAATTTCTTTACGGTGGGACCATCACTTGGCTATACCTTTTCCAAGAGCCAAAAAATGGATTAAATCTCTCAACTACTTCGTGAGGGTGGATGACCGGCGGCCGTGGCGTGTGGGTGGCCAAGTAGCTTGGTGAGTTTCTCATTGGTAGAGGAAGCTTTAGATATGAATAATACAAATAGGAGCATCTAAAATATCTGACTCAGTATTCTCTTGTTACCTTTTTAGGTATACAAAAAACATACTCCAACAATTTAGGGTGCATTTGGTTAACCATAAAAAATAAGTATTTTTTTTTGTTTTTTGATTTTTGAAAAGCAAAAATCAAAAAGTAATGTTCGGTAACATCATAAAAAATAAAAAATAAAAATAATTATTTTTTGTGGAAAGTAAAATTTTTTTGCTTTTTAAAATTTATTTTGCTTTAAAAAAATAAGTGCAAAATCTTGCATCTTCTCCCTCCACTACGACCTCTCCTCCTCCCAAGCGCTCATCTGCCTCGCCTCCTCTGCCTCCCAGATCGCCCTCCAAGAGTCTCCACCTCTGCCGCCACCCCCCCACCGTGGATCGCCTCTCCCACCTTCTCTCCATGTCCCCCTCCCGATTTCTTCCCCTCCGTGTTGTCTTTCGAATGTGGAAGGAACTCGACCTTTTCGACGACTTCGAGGGTTCGATCATCGTCTAAAATCCTACTATCTTCTCGCTCCGGAACAATCCACGGGAGCCCGATACCCATCTATTGGAGCTCGTCGAGGGGAACCCCGGCCTTAATTTCACACCGGTGGCGGAGGAGTGGCAGTGCCGGGAGATGACCAGGGAGGGATCCAAGGCGGATGTAATAAAGCTTAGGTTTGGATTCATGCGCGGTTCCCTTCGGGGATACAGCTCATGCATTAGCGGAGATTGGAGGGAGGGCAGCTGGGAGTAGAATCAGCACCGGAGGAGGAGTCTGGTTCAGCTGCTGACAACATCTGAGTAGTGGTTCAGAAAGTCCGTAAAAATACAGAATATGATAACAACCAAAGCAATATCCAACAAAGAGGTATGTAGTTAATTAGTCACTCATTTTTTTTAAAAAAAATTAGATAATCAACCAAAGCAATTAGTTACTAAACATACTTTTTGTCTTTTTACTTTTATTCTGTAGCAAAAATCAAAAAAATAAAAAATATTTTTTAAAAAATAAAAATCAAAAAGTATAATCAAATGCATCCTTAGCATTCGCAATAGTAAAGGTAAGATATTTTCTTCCTGAAAATATTATTAGAGAGAGAGGACCTCTCAAGCAAGTCAGTTTTCTATTATGTATACAGGGTGCAGGACACAACTTCGGAGTATCGGCCTCATGAATGCTTAGCTATGTTTTGTAAATCACCAGCCATTATGAATTTAAAGCATCGTTTGAAGCTGAAACCTGGACAGTCCATCAAATTGATGGATAAGTTGTTATATCAGATTAATCTGTGCAACCATGAAGTAAGGGACAGGCTAGAAGTAGGGAACTTTTGCATTATTTGGTGGATGGCTTTTGTTTTTGACTGTAAATCTCTCTACAATTTTTTGTTTTTGAATGTTTGCAAATAGCCAAAATATCTCCTTCTAATATCAAAGATAAGGGTTTAATAGTTTGTAAGTATATTAGAAAATTATAACTAAGTTAAATCTTTCATTTATATAGGCCAATCGTTCGAGAGACTGGTAAATAGAGTTCATATGAACGAGATAAGATGATTGATATGGTACACGACCACGTGATGTAATCTTGCTGACGGGGCACAACTAACCCTTCGACAAGATCGTTGCCACACAGAATAGAAATGGAGGAAATGGACATATTATATTGCTCCATCTGCGTTTCTTGGTGGAAATCTGGTACGTCATCCATGACCTGTAACAGGCTTCGAGATTGTTGAATAATCACAGGGGTGGCGCTTGCAGCCCTTGCGATGTTACAATATGATGTCCACCTCATTGAAATAATTAACCATCAGACGAGCAGCTAGCCATTCATTTATGACAGACAAACAACCGGTCACTGCGTAACTGGTCCAAATCTCTCCACCTCTCGTGTTATCCAACGTTGTCTTCATTCTTTTTAACCTTCTGTTGCCGGTCCAATTTCATCGTTCAGATGAGTTGAAATTTGAAAGATCCTCATGGTCTTGTACCATTAAAATAACCCCCACCTCTGCTCGTTAATTATTAGCTACCGATCCGTTTCTTTCCCTCTCAAAAGGGGTGGCGAATGCTATTGATCTTTAATTTGCGGGGACAAAAGAATGATGGTCGCTAAGGAAGCAACAAAGCTCTCCTCTTCCTTAGCGGCATTTCTATACTTTTTGTGCCGCTGCTAACAATTTTCTCATGTCCTTCTCCTGTCTCGGCTCTGAACACCATCACCCATCTTCCAGGATTTCATGGAACCCTGCCCTTCTATTTGGAAACTGGGTGAGCTTTCCATATTTTAACACCCGTGTTCTAGTTGGTGCACGGCTGCTGCTTCTCAATTGTCTAAAAATTTAGGAAACTCATGCTTCTACTTTGCGTGTTTTAGATACGTGAAGGTGGATGAGGTGAATGATGCGCAGCTTTTCTACTACTTCATAAAGTCTGAGAGGAAGCCGGAGGAGGACCCTCTAATTGTGTGGCTGACTGGAGGCCCGGGCTGCTCGGGGTTCTCAGCATTGGTGTTTGAGATTGGTAAGGTTCTTTTAGTTTTAGGTATCACGATCCAAGTCCATGATTCGCTTCAATATTTTCGTTATGCTGCTTAGAAGTGTTCAGTTCACTTTGATAGTCTATTACATTGGTTAGAAGCGTTTATATGTGGATTGAAGGGGAGGAAGAGATCTGAGGAGCATACGGTCAAATAAGAAAAATTATCATAATGGAAATCGGGAACTCAAAACATTTGATAGATGATGCTGTGACTATCTTGTTACACATGACTCTGTGAATGGAAGTAATATTAGCCATTAGCATAAGTTCAAGATGACATCAGCATAGTGTCACGCTCCAAACCTAGCAACAGAATCGATCATGTGATATGGCCATATGAACCCTAAAGCAAAATCTTAGAATCATGCAAGATCTATAAAATAATTTTATCTCTCGAACTTGAGATCAAATCCATCCAAAATTATGTATCCTGCAACTTTGCCAAAAAAAAAAAAGAGTTGTGAGCTTTACAGTCCAGTAAAAATCCTCCACATTCATACTAGCATAATATAGATATCTTTATATATATATATATATAACTGATAGAAAAATAATAAAATTCATACATCATCAATTTGATAATTGAATAATATGATCACAATTTTGTTCAATACGTCATGCATCACTAATTAACAATTCTATGCAGTAGTTATTCAGAGAGATTACTTATCATTAATTGGTTAACACAATTCCAATATTGACAACTTTATCATTCTGGCACTAGCCTAGATCTATCCATGCTTCAACCTATGACAGGCTAAACACATATTATGTTTTTGCTCGTAACCGACAATCACATCTTAGTCCGAGGCTGACATCATAAATATCACGTTTCACATATTCTAGCGAGTCCAAATACTATTTAATTAGATATGATTCATCATTTTGATATGATTTTGATACTGAACTAGTCAAAACCATGCTCCACTCCATGATAAACCAAATTAATATAACACCGCATCCTAATCTAAGGCTGATCTAGCATATCCACCATATTTCTTGTATAGCCAATCAATCTAAATACCTCCCATACCTCATCCATATAATTAAAGTTATAATCTAATTTTTAGCATTAGATTAGTTACAATTATGTTACATCCCATGGTAGATCAAAACAATAATACCACACCTTAGTCCGAGACTGATCCAGCATTTCTTGCATGATCGACTAACCAAAATGTACCCACATCTTATAAATTATGTTAAATCATATTTTCTTTATTCAGCAATTATTAAGCATCAATTAATCATAATTTAAGCAATATCAATTCAATAACATATAATGCATATATTGATAGATATAGAATATATATTAATCATACAGATTTAATTTTTCATAAATATATAGATAATCGTGTTGAAGAACCCTTATCTCTACTAATGAGAAATCCAAGTACAATGAATATCGACCCGTTTCTCAATCTATGAACCCAAAATAAAGTATTCAACTCCACACTATCTTGTCCCGATAATTACTCACCAATAAAGCCAGTCTACACCATCAACCAATTATAAACATCCAAGGTCCCTAATAAAAATTTAGATAAATGATTGCACAATATTAGCTTAGGAACCTTGCTCACATAACGTGGTTTGGGACCCCCTCCTAGGGTCAACCATGATCTGAATTTTGTGTAGGTATCTGAACCATCCATTAATCCAAAGGACATCTAGAGAAAGAAATCCAAAAAGAGAGAAAATTATAGAGAGAAACTTATAAAGAGACAGTGGAGAGAGAAACTAAGGGAAGAAAATGAAAAGAGGAAAGGGAGAGAGACTCTCTCTTCTTTTCTTTTCTTTTTTCTTTCTTTCCTTTCTTTTTTTTCTTTTTCTTCTCCCTTTCTTTCTCTCTATCTTTATTTCTTCTTTATGGAAAATAGGTAAAGGAAAGATCCTAGGCCAGTCAGTTTCCCATTTCAGTGCCCCTAACGACAACCCATGATGGATGTAGACCCTGGTGGCTTCGCCCTCAGCAACTAGAGTAGGGCCGACGACAATGGTTGGTCTAACATATGCGAAGAAGAAAGAATAGAGAACACCCTATTCACGAAATCGAGGACCACCTACTTGATGAGGATATTAAAAAATTAAAAAAAAAAAAAAAGGAGAAAGAGGTTCAGAGACCATATCTTGTCTCTAATAAAATAATTGGGTCTCTTTCTCTGTGAAAATTAAAGGTAGCTCACTAGAAACATCCGACTAAAAATCAAAGAAACCCTACATATTTTATTGACAATTTGGTAGGAGATTGAGTCGATGAGCTAAGAGGAAGAGGGATAGTCTATTTATAGCCAATATCTAGAGCTCCAATAAGCCCTAGACCTCTCGGTCCTCATTGAACTTGGAAAAGAGGAAGACTCTGAGCAGGAAGACTCCCATCGAGAGGCTTTCTCCTCATTCATATGTGCCTAATGCACAATTATTGACCCAAGTGGCGGGTCCAAGGTGGCTCAAATTGGGTTCGGCCCCATATAAAATGGCTCTACTACACGTAGCTTTAAATTCTAATGTCCGATAGATATATCCTTCATGAATTGATCTCGTGACAGTTTACCAATAAAGCTAAACATAAGCTACTAGCCATTGAGTGATTGTTTTTCAGTGACAATTTTCAGTCACCGCACCATTGCTCTGTCTATAAATACAAAGTAAAAGAGATGAAGGAATCTAATGTCAAGAAAGAAAACTACTATCAAAAAAAAAAAAAAAAAAGGATCATGTGAACCGAGTATTATGGGTTCGCTTCAAGATTGCCCCATTGTAATTTAGGTATTATATAATTGAAACAAAAAAATGGTCTCTTTGTATAGGGTGTAATGATGCATATAATTGAACCTTCCTCTCAAAGCGAGCTTTGTGCAGTAGCATATCTTTTTATTCCCTCTTTCCTCAAAAAACAAACCTCAGTAGAATGCTGCGATATTATGATTTTGTTATTATAGATTTGAAGCATGAAAATAATCTCTCCAAATGTTGAGCTATGTACATCTAACTCTGTAAGCCCTGCAATGTTAGGAGGGTTCAAACGTTTCTCCTCTACTGGAAAAAGCAAAAAAAGAGAAAATGATAGGATTAGGTTCTATTTCTATGAAATGAGATTCATGTGACCTGATAAACGGCGCCCATGTTCAGTTGATGTGATCCCTCTTGTTCAAAAGAGACAATCAGGATAAGTTACACAGCAGGCGCAAACTTAGCTTATGCGACATCCACAATGAAATTAAGATAAAATCTCGTGCAACCAAGTCTAACTTTACCCAATTTAAATTGTATTTCAGTTCATAATTTTGCACTCAAATTGGTTTGAGTTTGGTGGTTGGGTTTTGGGTTCACTGCGGTCTCGATGGAGTATATTTCAAAGATTGGGTCTGGCTCTTCGCTTAATCCAACTCAATTCACCCAGATCAGAGATTATCTCAGTGGGTAGTTTGATTTTACGAACCTTGGTGGTTCTAAAAACTAGTAGAGACGAAGCATCAGCTTCTTACCTAAGAGGAGGGCTTCATTTCTACGTATTTGTAGTGAAATAATTGGGTGGCACCACACACTTGATTTTTAAGTAGGGCAGTGCCTGGATCCTCTGCATTTAGGGCTAAACAGGGGCCGGATTAGTTTGGAGCACGAACCGTTCGCGTATTATCGATGGTTTGATATTGAAGGAGTCTATTATTGTACGAGTACCGAGTAATGCAGCGGTGGATCGTGGATCATCCGGCAAGGTGGAGAGTCTCCGATCATGTCGCATAATACCTGCATTAGCTGCGATGGGTCATCAACTCTGCAATGTAAGCGTTGGAGGATTGATGCCATTTGTGCCTCTCTCTATTCTTGCAGGCCCTCTAAAATTTGACGTTGCCAGCTACACTGAAGGCCTGCCAAGCTTGGTCAACAACCCATATTCTTGGACTAAGGTCTGATCTCTCTCTCTCTTCTCTCTCTCTCTCTCTCTCTCTCTTTCTCTCTCTCTGAGCTTTGGTGGGTCTTCAGGTGTGCAGCATCATCTTTCTCGATTCGCCGGTGGGCACTGGATTCTCCTATTCGAGTGTGGAGAAAAGCTACGAGACGGGGGATACCAAAGCGGCCCGACAAGTCCACACTTTCCTTAGAAAGGTGGGAGCTTTTGCTATTTCTTTTGGTTTATTGAATTCAGAAGTTTAAGACGTTCAGGAGGAGATTACTGCGATCGATTTACGAGCAGCCGAGTTGTCATGCAGTGGCTTATTGATCACCCGGAGTTCATTTCCAATCCACTCTACATCGGTGGAGATTCGTATTCTGGTATTGTTGTGCCTGTTGTTGCTCAAGAAATAGCAAAAGGTAATTTCTTGAAAACCATTGTTTATTGGATGATCGATAATTCTCTAAAATCAGATGTGATAACAATTCAACAATCTCTGTTATAACATTGGTAATCAAAAGATACCATGATTATTAGGAGGGAAACAAGCTTCCACTCCTTTAAACCTTCCTTACAAACAAAAATGGCGGCATAAATTCAATATTGCATCAAATCATTTGTCCATGTTTATAGTTTCTTCGAGGTTTTCTGAACATAAATGCAAAGGGGCTTGACGAACAATGCCCAGATATTGAATAGTGGAAACTAATTAGTGCATAATGTGAATAATTTATGATGGCCAACAATTTAAGAATTACTAAGCAGGTCATATTTAATCATGGATATCATAATTTTTTAAAGCTCTCTCTCTCTTTCTCTCTTTTCGTTTTTCTGAGTCAGAAGGAGACTAATGTGCATTAGCAACATTAGTCACCGATTTTATTAAGCCAAATAAAACTTATGTACAAGAGTAACGATAATCACAAGAGATGAAGGAACTACAGCAGGAACAAAAGAAGAGAGAAGAAGTTTTTGCAGTCCAGGAGTACAGCTGGGGTTTAGACAGGAGACACTGGCAGAATTTACAGAACTTTAAAGTTTTCAGAATTCTTCCTGAAGTACTGCTCCACTGATAAGTTTGATGTATTCATACATTCATATGCCTTTATTCCTTAAAGGTTTGCTATGTTACAGGTGATCAAGATGGAGATAAACTGCTTTACAATCTCAAGGTTGGTGGACCTTACCAAAAAATATGCCTAACTGTTTATGCATTCATAAACAAAATATAATTGACTTCTTCCTCTATATCTTTCCTGATATATTGGCAACATCAGTTAGATTTTCTTTGCCTTTATCAGAAAGTATAAGAACTGCAATCTATGAAAGCAATAACGAACGGTCACTGTTTCAGGACCAAGCGGCATATATAGCTGTTTGGATGTTCTCTGGAAATTAAATGAACAAATTATTCACAAAATAACATCCATCAGCACGTACTTTATTAATTACCCTCTCTCTCTCTCTCTCTCTCACTTTACGTAGTGAAGTTGAGTCATCCAGGACTAGAATAACATTGAGATAATATAAAACCTTATTTTAATAAATAATCTGAATGGCTATTGGGAGAAAGATCCATACTCTTCTTAGATGGTCAATTAGTAACAAACATTTGGGGATAGCGCAACACATCACAAGTATTTGATCATGATTCCACAGCTTTGTACAGAACTGTGCAAAGCTTTTTCATCGTCACTGCTGACAGAGAATGCCTATGATAGTGAAATCTAACTGCATTTTGACCTTAAACTGCATGTTGTTTCCATCATGGTATGGAAGAAACCTTTCACCGAGGACCATGAAGGGGAAGTTCATTTTGACCACCAAAGAACCACCTTTTTGTTGACATGCGGTGTTTTTTCCACTTTTCCTAATAATTAGATATTGTACAGCAAAAGGTAGCTCAATATTTCTTTATTGTACAACATGGACCAATCCACCAAAGATAAGACATAACGACTACCAGTCCTGCAACATAATCATGGTTTTGATGAAGCGAAGAAGTGGTCTTTATATGAATTTCAAAATATAACAGTAAAAGGTTATCATCACATTATTCCTGAATTTCCATTAGTAACATATGTCAAAAATGTTTGGTGAGCTGGACCCAATCTGAATGATCCATAGGGCCATAACCACTGACAAAAATCACAATTTTGTTTAATGTTCTTGTACAGGGATCATTGTTCCACACTGTAGGCCTTTCTTTTCTTCTGTGCTGTTCAAGTTTTGGTTTTTTCTTTACATATCATTTTGCTTGCAGATTTTGAGATCTTCTCTATCATTTTCCTGTGCCTGTAATCTTGCTTATGTACAACTTATCTTTATGTGCTTGTAAATTTCTTTTCTGGATATGGTTCCAGGGTTATCTGGTTGGCAACCCGGTGACAGATGATAAGTTTGATAAGGGAGCATTTGTCCCATTTGCTCATGGGATGGGACTTATATCTGATGAACTTTATGAGGTGATAGAATTTATTCAAACATTTTCCTAGATTATGTCAAACACTTTATGCTCTCCTTGTGAACACTTAACATCATCAACATCTTGAGCAATCAGAATCCATGTTAGGTAATTTATTACTGAGGTGTGTCAGATGCATCAAACAAAGCATTCCTTGTTTTTCTTGTTTCTCTCTTTTTTTAATCATTAGCATTAGATTGGAGATGAAAAGAAACCATATGATATAAATAAGTTGTTGGTTGGCAAGTATCACATCATAGAGATTGTTCTATAAATAGATAAGCATCTTTGGCAAGATATCTGATGATGGTCTCTATTGGACCATGTCTGTGGATGTGTCTGTTAGTTTATATCATTGATTTTCATTAAATTCTTTCCTTTATATCAATTCTAGCTAATCAGCATTTTATTGATAATTTATGGTAAAATTGTTTTATTATTTTAAGTTTGATTTACGGAATTCTAAACATCATGCTGGCCTTAAATAGTCCAAGTAGCATTCAGAAAGCAACCACTAAAAGGGCACCATAATTATTGCATATGAATTTTATCATAGATATTGCTACTTTGAAGTTGGGTACATGTCCCAGCTTTGCTACAACAATAATAGTAATTTGGAAAACCTTTTGTCACAGCTATTATATAATATCCAAGCCTAATGCTCTTGAGTTGTTTACACTATGACTTCTTATTATGAAGAACTGCATTTGTATTACTTAGTTTTTGGAGAAAGCTAATAATATTTAATTCCGTACCATTTCTTTCTTTCAGTCCACCAAGAAAAGTTGTGGAGAAGAATATGCTAGTCCTAGAAATGACCAATGTGCAAATTATCTGGAGTCTATAGAGGAGGTGTGTGCACTGTTCACTCTTAAAGGTACAACATGGTTTTGACCCTTCTAACTGGAAAAGGATTTTTGGATACATGCAGTGTACCGAGGGAATAAACATATTCCAAATTTTGGAGCCGGTGTGCTTTTACGCAAGCCCAAAGCCCGGCAGAGTTGCTGCATATGGCAGGAGATTGCTTAAAGAAGATATTAAAGAGTTTCGTTTATTAAAATCTGGCCTTCCTTTGGAGTGTAGAGTAAATCCCCACCTCTCCAACACAAACTAACACATGCACCAACACTTTCAGATGCTATCAAGTGTCGTAATATGTATTTTCTAAACTCTTGCATCAATGTGCTCAAATGAATTAGCATATTAAAATGCATTTAGATTTTGAAGCTACTTCTTATCCCTGCACTCAGGTTGAAACTTGATCCTTGTTTGAAACTTAAGTTTAGAATCTTGCTATGTGAAAATACTGGTTCATCTGATTTGCTCTTGGCCAGCCGAGTAATATCTTACACTTAATTTATCTTCATGTATGAGTGCTTGTGCATGCATCTATGTTGGTTCATATGTAACATAACTGCCGATGTTTATGCATTTATGTGTGCTTGCTTGTGCATTCTGATATGTGCAACAGGTGCAGCTGTGCAGGAGTTTATCTCTGTAGTAATGTGCATGTGCTTGTTAATTAGTGGAACAGACCTCCACATATGCACTAAGAGTTGCTCTATTTGCTTTTATACATGCTAAATCATGTGAGGATTGCCCACTTACATAAAATTTGAAATTGTCGCTTTTCTTGGACAAGAAATCTCACTGTTTCTAGCCATGTATTTTGTTACAGAGTTCTGGATACTTGCTCTCCTACTTCTGGGCAGACAATAATACTGTTAGAGAGGCTCTCAACATTCGTAAGGTATTATACATGATTATCTTCGCTTCTGAGCTGTAGGTAGTGAGATAAACAGTGTAAGCAATGGAATCTCATCATGCATGTTATGTATATCTGCTACACAAATTTAACATTCCAAGGGTAGTAAAAAGACAAGGTTTGCCAAAGTTACTCATGGGATATTGCTGCATGGTAATCTGTGTAAGGTACTTGATCTGTGTACTAATCCTTCCATTTTAAAAAGGATATTGTTGCATTGAAGTCTGACAAATGTACTTGGTCTGTGTATTAATAATCCTTTCATTTTAAAGAATTTCTTAACAGTCCCTGAAAAAATATGGTCCACCACATAGAGTCCTTGAAGTCTAGTTAACCACAGATAGAGGCAGAGATTTGTGGAATATGCGGTACTTGTTGTTCAAGTCTTTAGCTGTCCAAAATATCTCAACCATGTTAACCTTAAATTATGTACATCCTTTTGCAATAAGTCCCTAAAATCTTTGTGACTGGCATATTAATCCCTCAATTCTTTTAAAATATGCATATCGATCATTGTGATTAATTTTATATTAATCCCTCAATTCTTTTTTCATTTTTTCCTTATATTATGTGGAAAGGGTGTGATGGAGGAAATCGTGGAGTGAGAGAATCTCTAGGTCTAAAATCCTGAAATCTGACTAAGGAAGAACTTAGTTACATAGTTCTCCCCTATACCCCATGGTAGTCAAAAACATGTAGGTCACATTACAACTTGGGTAACCCTGAACCACAAAAAGTGGTTAAACTAGGCAAGAAGGACATACATATACCTTGACAGGTATAACTTTTAGAGACTAATATGCAATTTTCAAGAATTTGAGGAATTGATAAGCAAATAATAGGATTTCAGGGTTCATTTGCTTGGATAGCATTGCATTAGGGGCTACTAGCATAATATTTTTGTCTTCACCGATCAGATAACATATGTTCTGTTTTTGAATCACCAAAGGATGTGTCTGAATTCTTTGTCAAGGAAGTGAATGAGATTAAACATTATACCAGTATGGAAACCCATCGTTTAGGTTACAATGCAACACCAGTAAATCAGTTTTCTCTTAGTAGTTATGAGAATACAAGAAATACATACGAGATAGAGCTCTTTCTTTTTAGCAGCACATTGTAATATTTGCTTGCACACTGGCACAATGATTTCCTTCAATAGTCTCAGTCACATGCGGCTTCTTTGTGATTACCATAGGATGTCTCCATTTTATTCATTACATAGCTTTGCTCATGGTGCTATAATTCAATCAAGCAAACTAAAATTTCTTCTAGTTGAGATGTAAGTGATGCAAAATGGAGTGAAGATGCATATTTTTGATGATGCCAAACAGGGGACGGTGCAACATTGGCAGAGATGCAACCATGACCTACATTATGCATACGATGTCCCAAGTTCTTTAAAGTTTCATCTAAATCTGACCAGCATAGGTTACCGAGCGTTGGTATACAGGTGAAGTCCCCGCACCTTTTGCATTAGATATTTTAATTTTACCTGCTATACTAAGTTTTCTATTTTTCCATGCCAAAATGTTATTATTTGATGCTGCTTTTCTTGTGCAGTGGTGATCACGACATGATTGTACCCTTTGTGGGCACGCAAGCATGGATTAGATCTCTCAACTTCTCCATCGTGGATGACTGGCGGCCATGGTCTGCAGATGGGCAAGTTGCAGGGTGATCTCTTGTTGCACAATTCATCTAAAAGACTAACCAATTTCATTAGCGAGCTTCACATTGTAGTTTTTAAAACATGCATCATAAGTCTTGACGTTCACTTCTCAGGTTCACGAGGACTTACTCAAATAACCTAACATTTGTAACTGTGAAGGTAAGCGGCAATTTTCCTCCCGATGGTAGGAGATCATAAGGGACTTTATTCATACAATGATGTTTTATCCACAGTTTTTTCCTGTCCTTGTAGGGTGGGGGACACCTAGCTCCAGAATATCGGCCAAAAGAATGCTTGGTTATGCTTCAAAGGTGGCTATCTGGTGCTCCTCTGTAACATGATTAACCTCCATAATTAAATTGTGAACATTGGCTCCGAAATCGGTAGCCTGACTATAATCTGTGGAAGCCAAAGAAGGCTTGGGGTCAACTGATGATCTCTATAATAAAAAGTACTTGCAAGAAGTCCCTGAATTGGAAAGGAGCTACGAAGATTCCAAAGTAATTCATCTTTGAAATTATAAACCCTTATGTATACACCAGCTTTGTTGTATTTATCACGCCCCAAATTCGGGGCATAACAAGCTCTCGCAAAAGCAACATTCACAATCTATATATAAATTCATGTCAAATAAAATATAACACAAGGATCTAAATTTGTCATCCTTAAATAATGAAATAGATGCTGGTTCAGAGTGGTTAAATCTAAAATCAAATATTAAAATCTATAACTTCAAATTCATAAAGTCGCCCATTACAAATTCATAATCAATTAAAGAACTAAAATTTTGTTACAAAATCATCTTGCTAAAACACTCTCCAATGTTTGAATCATTCTTTATTTCTAATAATTTTATTTGTCTAGAAAGAATAAAAGAAAAATAAAAAGATATGGGTTACACAACTTTGCAAGTAAAATTTACACTTTCTTATTAGATCATACATAAGTTTTTCTTTGATAATGTATCATTTAAATAAAATAATAGATATTACAAAAATAGTGCATTTCATATAGTATAACAAAACAAGTCATAAAGTCAATCTGCATACATAAACAATAAATATCTCATAAATATGATTGTAAATAAAGTCATAAGTCATTTTCTATTATATATTCCTATCATATTTTAAAACATCGTTCACAGATATTTCTGTTATAGTCATTTTACACTCGTGATAGGGCCGTCATTGTAATTCGATAAAATATCACTTTATATTTGTTATTTATTTTATACTCATTGGTAAAGGATCATTTTTGTTAGATGCTAATTTGGGGTATTGATTGATCTTACTTCTGTGAGGCTATCATAACTATTTGAAAGCCTTTAAAATCTCTATATCTTTTTCTTAAAGTATACATATAAGTAGATGAAAAAAATATTAAATGATACAAAAAGATTTGAGCTTCACAAGCATATCTTTTTCATTAAAAATATTCATAGGACAATTGCTTATAATAAAGCATATTTTTTATATTATATATGTTGATCTTATTTAAATAAATTGTGATATCATCATTAGTAAACTATATGCATGGAAAACATGATAATTTAAAAAGTAATGAGTATAAAATTTGCTTATCTCGTCCGCCTTAGACCTTTAAACTTTACTAAGTGAATCTACTAATTCCATTTAAAACATTAAAAGAATAATTAATTTTTATTCAATGAATTCGATAAAACTAAATAGTTAGAAGAGAAGAATATTGACTGAGGGATCGATCTGACAAGTCATATGAGCACCAGAGCACTTTAGCATCTCCTTGCCAAGGCCATTTTGGATCCATGGACCAACAAGATAGAACTCGATACTAGGATCCATAGGTTTTTTTGGACAGAGAAAGAGGGGAGAGAGAAATAAGAGAAAGAAAATAAGAAAGAGAAAGAGTTTTTATCTTTCCTAGAAAAGAAAATCAAGATCGAGATCATCGAAAATCATGCCAGAAGGCCTAGCTAGCGGTCAGTAAAGCCAGCACAATAAGATCCGATCCATCAATTTGATTCATGTTCGATCTCCCATAAACAAGTTTGGATTTAAGTCAAATGGATTTGGATCATAAACAGATCAACACGTTTAATTCATTTAATATTTAAATTGAATTTGGATTTTAGATATCTGATTCATTTAATCTTTTTAATCCGTTTAATAATTAGGTTGGGTTGAGTCAAATAGCATGTTTAACCTATTTAACATATCTAACCTGTTTAAAACCTATTTAATCTGTTTAAGACTTGCTTAAACTATTTCTGATCTATTTAATCAGATCTATTTAATCTATTTAACATGTTTAACCCATTTGACCTTGTTTAGCCTATTTAATAAATGGATTAAATGGGTCAGATCGAATTATCTATTTAATAAACATGTCAGATTCAGATTTGAATTTTTGACATATTTAATAAATAGATCAGATTTGCATTGATAATTTTCTAATCCAACCTGCATTGACCTGACCCATATCTGATCTGACCCGACCTAATTGCTGCCCCTAGCAGCCAGTGATAGTGACAATGACCGACCGGCAAGAAACATTGAAAGGGCTTGAAAATAATGGATCCATCCCTTTCTTGGTTTTTTTTGGTCATTAGCCATTCATCAGCGGCCATGGCCTCATCAATTTAGGTGGTAGGGGGCCAATGACCCAACCAGAAGTTCGACATCAAGGGGCAATGGCATGAGTGGCCGACAGGATGAAGAAGATGGCTGTGAAAATAGGGATGCGGATCTTGGTCAGTTTTCGATAAAGTATCGACCAACAAGGGGTGCCTAAGGCTGTGGAAAGAAAGGAGATGATAGGAGAGATAAAGCTAGGGTTTTACCTTGGTTCTGGTGGTTTCTTCGACCTTGTTTTTTGACAACCACAATGAAGGGAAATCAGCGCAAAGCTAGGAATTGATGATCTCAAGATAGAAGAAGAGAGAAAGAAGAGGATTTCTTTTTATAGAGGACTTCCTATAGTTCCACTCGGTCTGACAACCCTAGGAGTTCATTTCCCACCTAGACTCATCGAAGAAGAAGATTCCTGACTCTCTTTGTTTTTTATCTGATAGGGATTTGGGTCCAGTCATACTCCAAACCCAACATTTGGTTCGTTCATGTACACGGCTACATGAATCCCAGAGCATTGCCCTAGAGATCATACAAAATCTTAAAACAGACAAAAATTCAAATATTTTTAGAATTCATAAATAAAAATCAAGCTATCAACTAAATAGATTCATCAGGATAAATAGTCAACTTATTCAATTACAATGATTCAAATATCCTATGGTATCACAAACTGAACTAACTAATGATACTAATAAGTCTAGCACTCGAACTTCATGTTCAACCTGACTAATGCTGTGCATCTAGCGACTCTAAAAAGAAAAAGAATAGAGGAAGATGAGCTTTATAGTCTAATAAAAAATCCTATACACTTACACTAGTATAATATGATTCAAAAATAATAATTAAATAATTATAAAAAAATCATAAACTATAAAATCTCATGTCATGCATAGTTTGTAACTCAATAGTTATACAAGCATATGATACACATCATGCATATTCATAAAATCATATCTCATAAATATGATCCGAATCAATCAATAATTATTTTTAAGATTTTTGGATTAATCACGATCATGCTTTAGCCCATGACTAATAAGCTCAAGTATCACATTCCTGTCCGTGGTGAGATAATTCTCAGTATTACATTCCTATCCATGATGGGGCTATTTTTAGTGTCATGTTTCTGTTTATGCAGAATATTCTTAGTATCATGTTTCTACCTATAGCAAGACTATTCTCAGTATCACATTCATACCCATGGTGAGGCTATTCTCTCAATGTTATATTTTTATCCATGGTGAACTATCTTCAGTACCACATTCTTATCCATGATGGGGTTATTCTCAATACCATATTTTTACCCATAGACTATTCTCAATGTTATATTCTTGCACATGATAGACTATTTTTGGTTCAACATTGCTAGCCCAAATGCTCTTTTCTTGATCATCAATTATTAAATATCATTAATTTCAAAAAAAATACTGTATCATGTTATTTCCTTTTCAAGATTTTCAATAGATTGTGACATATCAGTCTACACTCCAATTTACAAATCGAGTGTTAAAGGACCTGCTCAATAATTTTCTGTTCGAAAAATTGTGCTCCTATAAAACCAATCTAGATGTTAGTAAAATAATATATAAAGTGTAAATTATTCTATGTAAACCTTTTATCGACATGCCATGAGTCACACCCAAGTCCCCTAAAATTTATTTATCTATTTCTTATTTTTTTATAATTTTTTCTCAGCCTAGTTAGTGAGAGAGAGGACAGAAAGATTAAAATAAAAGAAGAAATAAAGAAGAGAGGCAGCCCTCTCACTCTCTTTTTCTTCTTTAAACAGGTATTCGAACCCTTTTTCCTCTCTCCTCTTCATCCGGCTATAGCCATGGAACCCAGATTGGCAGCTAATGAAAGCATCCGATGCCGATTGAGACATGACCCCAGCAGTAGCCACAGTAATCGATGGTTGACAAAATAGAGGAAGAAGGCTTGCAATAGAGAAGATCCTGCTCTTGCCCAAAACCGACAGTTTGTCGGCTCCAATCGATGGCGATAATGTTGGAAAAGAAAGAAAATCAAGCCTTAGGTCCTATACCTAAGTTTGGAAGTCAGAAGAGGAAGACTAGTAATCTCTCTAGCAAAATCCCAAGCAAAGGACTCAAATACTCAGAAATAGTGGCAATTTCCCGAGGAATTTGATGGTGGAAATCTAAGGAAGAGAGATCAATACGTATAGGCAAGAATTATGGCCATTTTAATCTAAGTTTGGTAGGTTAAATCTGGGTCTTCGATGAAAATTATGAGAGAAGAAGACTCTCAATCAGAGTTCTCTTCCTCTCCCTCCTCTCATGTGCCAAGCACATGGTTCAGTTAGAGTTGGGCCCGATTAGTTCAAGCTAGCCCAAGAGCCCTACAAGGCCATCAATATGTCGGCTAGTCTAGTAAACCAAGCCATCATAATATCCCTATTATTTTCTTATGAAAAAGACTGCTAGTTAAGGATTGTGAAACTATCCTAAACCACCCAATTTGAAATATATCAAACCGTAGGTGGTGGACTGGAATGATTTTAGCAATCGAAATGAGATACTGGCTAAAAGAGAGAGAGACAGAGAAGGAAATAAAGGAAAAAATAGAGAGAGAGAGAGAGAGATGAAAAGGGAAAGGAGAGGGAAAGAGGAAAGGAGGCCTTCGAAGGCTATCGAAGAGCCATTGACGCCACTGCACTGCTATCGAACCTATTGGAAAGTTAGAGGAGGTGCTCCACCCTCCTTTCAATTGAAATAGGAGCTTCGACTCTTATTTTATGTTTTATTTTTGCTATTTTCAGGTGAAATTGGCAACAGAAGCCCTCTTTCCTTCTCCCTCCTCTTTCCTCCCTCCTCTCTCTTTCTCTTATCCTCTCTCTCATTCTCCCTCTACCCTCTCTGCTATGTCGATTTGGGCTCGATGTAGAATGCTATGAGGGTATACAGAACTATACCATCAATCAATCAATTCGGGCCCTAATACTGGCACAACAAACCTTGCTGCCAGTAGTATAGGTGGAAAAGAAGTTAAGTATTATCCAACTATTTACATTATAAAAATTAAAAAAGAACAACCACTTCTTTGACCATTATGAAATTCAAAGGTTGGTTTGCCTTGATGACTACATTGTGCTAGTCTCATACTTTTTGGATTTAACTATTATGGTCTTTGTAGCCTCGCTTCATAGCTTAAGGTTGTTTTGGTTAGGATATTTCAATTTACGAGATAACCTGACGATATTTAGAAATATGATTATGGAAGAAAATAAATTTTATAATGTTTGGTTGGTAAAAAATTACTCTAGAAATGACATTAAAAAAAATACTATATTTGGTTGAATATAATCTTAGATGAAAATATTACCAATTTATTTACAATACCTTTGAACGACATGTTTTTTATTGTTGAATCCATTTATGGCCCACTCATATGAAGGCTGTCATTGTTAGCTATTTCAAATATTAAAATATATTTACATGAGTTAATAAATATTTTTAAATTTATTATATTATGTTAGAAATTATTTTTCTTATTATAAATAAGTTTTAGCATTTTAAAATTCTTATTAAATAGATTTATTTAAACACAACCACACCATTAATTGTTAAATTTGGAAAGAATTAAGTTATTAGATAGAAAATTAGAAATTTGGATTTAGCATAATCATATATTGAACTACTAAAAATGATTTATTGATGTTGTACTTTGAGTTGGGATTGTTGTGGAATGGATAATATTAAAAGAAAGTATTTGTAGGTTTCAATAAAAAAAATGAGGATATTTTTGTCAAGTAAAGATAATTTCAAATTATCTCTATTTGGTAATCTAGTGTTGCAAAAAAACACAATCCCCTAACGGTATTTTTTTATCTTCTTTTTGAATAAAATAGGTATGGAATCCATTATTTATTTATCATCTCTCCCGTCCTCTCATCTTTTCTATAAGAAATCCTTGATAATTTTTAATATTAAATATTAGTCAATATCTTTTTTAAATTTAAACTTTATTTTTAAAATTTTTAATTTTATTATATGTACATCCTTCGGTTTAACTTAACTATATGATAATGGAATATTCTTCTTATATTTCTTCTAAGAGTATTAATTTCGAATATTCTAGACAATTTTACTACTATTGCTCATAGTTGACCGCTTAGCTAGTTCCTCCGTATCATTGGTTTTCTAGTGGCCAAGTCTTGGGCAAGAATAGAGTGAAAGAGAAGAGACTAGATCCAAAAGCTTATTTGCCATTAACTCGAGCGTATTTGTCCTCCTGTGATCCCGATTAACCTAAACCTCATTTGCTGTGAAGTCAAGAGCATATTTGCTATTAATTTTTTTTAATTATTATTATGAAATGGGAGGTTTCCCATCAAGTTTATGGGAAGTGGTTAATGTACGAGTGATCTATTGTATATATGCCTGATTTGGCTACAGCCGAGTTGGCTTAGGCCAAAGCCAAAGGAAGAAAAGGACAGAGTGGAGGTACTGTGGCTTTTCTTGTTTTCTATTACAATAACGGCTAACCACTGTACCTCGAGCTTTTCACTAGAACTCACCAACCCCTGGCTCTAAAAATCTCATTTTGCTAAGATAGAGTATTCATATAAGTCTGCTGTAAATATATCCAAGAAGACCAAAAAACAGAATGTCACGGAAAGTTCCAGGAGCAATCTCCTGATTAGTCCATAAAACATCATCTAAGTGCTCTGCAATAAAGGATGCAGTATTTTCAGGCTGACATAGTTAGCCAAATAACTGACTAAACAAATTTAAGGCCGCTATTTCCCTTACGTTTTTGAGGAAATTTATAATTGGTAATTAGGTGCTCGGAAGAAATAGGCAACGTCTCAACCTACGGCCTGCCTAGCAACAACAGGGCTGCTTGCTTTTTTACTCTGAAGCAAGATGGTACCTCTACCAGGGCAGTGGCAACAACAGGGGAAGGCCCAGACATTCAAATTACTTACTGCGAGGTAAAAACACTTGTCCATCCATGTCTGACGTGAGAATGGGTTGGCCAAAATTTTGCGCTTCAACTCTTTCAATTGTTAGTAGAAGTACGAATTCATGCTCCAAGGGCAGCTGGCACTCAACAAGAGATTCTACCAGCAATCACCCAAAGCATGAAGAGGAAACATGTACTGATGAATATTTGGTCAGGATAACTCGGAGAAAAAGTTGATCTATCATGCATTGAGATGTCCGTTTAAATCATAATAATTTTGTGAAGTATTTCCTGCTTATATAAGCATCATCTGAATTTCTGAAAACAGGTTATTGGTTCTGCACTTCGAAGCTTGTGGAGTCCTGCTATAGGCAGCACTCTCATACATCCTGGTTTTCTCCCCACCTTGACCACCCACTGTAACTTCTTTATGTAGTAACCAAGCAACTTCCTAAAAGGTCAATTCCAAGATTTTTAACAAAATTTAGAACAAGAGTAAGGATTCATGAATTTGGAAGTTTTTTTTTTTTTTTTTTTTTTTTTAAATGTTGAGGCAGGGCATTGAGACCTGAGGGATTGAAAAGTTAGCATTCTAATTTTTCCATCATGATAAGCAGGAAGATGAGATTTTATTAATTCATAAACATATCTAAGAAACAACAACATCTGTTTTATCGTTCAATCAAATCCACCATCATCTTGTTTCCAGCAAAAGCTGCATCCACCAGAGGGGTTTCAGTTTCCATTGCCTGGGACTCCATATTAACTTTCAACTCCTGTGCTTTCTCAGCCACAGTTCTCTGCATGAAGCATTTTAAACACTATTCAATCAGCGAACAATTCTGAAGAATCCAAGTACTGCTTAATTTATAAATGGAGCAGCATATTATTTCACCATGGGATTTTCAATGTCCATTGTCTGGACTTCAGGGTCATCCCTTTCATCATCCTGTGCTTTTCAACCTTGAGTCTCTGCAAGAGAGATGCAGATTATGAGCTCAACACAATGAACAAAAGCAGCTTGTCATTTGCTTGCAATTTTCTACATTCGTCCAATATTTTCCAGTGAAGTATCATGAACTTACATCTAATAAAGTGCATGATTATAGATAGACGTATAATGAGCACGCCTGGTCCCAACCCCTTGTGGTTGGCTTATGAAAACTTACCAAACTACCTCCTCTGCCCATGATAGTTTTGTTAATTACCTATAATCTTGCTCCTACTTCCCAACAACTCCAATACCTCATATATTCTCACATAATCTGACATTATTTGCAATTATATCCTCAATAGGTGCAATTACAATTATCCTGATTATACTTTTGGCTTCCACTGCAGAACCGCCTCACTCCCAATGACATATCTCTACTTTCACAACCCCACCTCAAACTTCTCATATCTGATGCCACCCATAATGTGGAACCCAAAGTTCCAAAATATACAAAATCTTAGAAGTCAAGCGCATGCATGTAAAGGCACACCCGGCCCAAGTAAAATTTTTGCCTTTCCTTTTTTTACTTTTGATATTATGAAATGATACTGGTCGCTACATGTTCCACTTTTTGGCAGTAGTGGTGATCACTTGCATAGGTTTGGTTGCTAGACATATTAGCTAATTGCTTGAACTCAAAAGGTCTAGGCAAATGGCTTATAGTTATTATGGCAGACAATGATCTCAAAGGATAGGTCTGACATGGGAATATCATAATTGAAAACCTCAGTTCAAAGACATTACCTTCAGTGCAACATCTGTGTCTTTTCTCATCCGCTCAAACATGTTAGCATATAGCTTAGCATCTCTTCTGTTGCTCTCCGCCTGAAGCTGTTTCAACGTCACTTGTAGGGATCTAACCTCCCTGTAACCATTTAATATTTACATTCAAGAAGTTAATAATACCACAAATAAAAAGCAAATATTTCACAACTGTATATCAGGGTCCCCCCTCGCCTGTTTTGGGGGTCAACCTCCAGTGCTTTCTGAATATCCAACTTAGCCAAGTCCAGATCAGCAGCTTCCATGTAAGCTTGTGCTCGCCTATATAGAGCCTTCACATTACAGTACTCAATATCTAATACCTGAACGGGTAAACAAGTAACGGTTATGAAGTGAAGTCTAGTCTGTCTTACTATAACATATATCCCCCAAATTCCAATATACCTTGGAGCATAACTCGATAGCTCCCTGAAAATCCTTTAATTTGAGGCAGCATGCTGCATGATTCAGCCAACAGGAGACTCTCAGAGTTTTAACTAGCTTTTCCTCACCACCTTTGAAGGGTCCATCTTCATTAATATAGTTAACAGCCTGAGAGTAACCGCATCAGTACAGCTCTTTTCCAGAAGATACCGGTCCAACAAGAAGAGGACATTTATCACAAAATAAGTTGACTATTAGCCACCCCTGACTGCACTACCTTGTCATATTTTTTGCAGCTCGCTGAAACTTTCCCATCTTATATAGATCATTGCCTGCCTTTTTTAATTTCTCAGCAGCTTCAATTTTTTCTAGACCACTCATTTCCCATGGTTCCTTTTCCTGTAGTTTTATTCAAGGTATAGTTAATGCATGACTAAATATTAAACCATCTAGTTGGTTGCATCATCACCTTTATAAAGTCCACCAACTCCACTTCATATATCAAAGTTGAACATGGGGGAACTGTTGTAACAGCCAACTTAACTTCATCATTTCCAAAACCATATTCTGGTTTCACGGTCACTTGTGAAAATTCACCCTTTAACATTGTTGCTACAGCAGAATCTAATCCAGCAATTACTTGTTCTGCAAAGCATATAAACAATGCATCACCATATAACATAAAATGGAGATTACAAATGTGAGCATTCCACTGCTCTAATATGCATTAGAAATAAAGGCAGTGCTGTTTAATAGAAAATGAGATGAATGAGGTTGACAAGAGCTGACCTTCATCTATAACAAATTCAAAGAGCTCCTCATCAAAGCCTACTTTCTCAAACACAGAGCCATCTTCTAGCATGGCAGTATACCTAACTGGAGTACAATTATACATACAAATTCAGCAGTCCACATCAGTCTATAACTCTCAAACAAAAAAATTAACAACAATAAAAACTATAATCTACAGACAAATCAAGATATGAATAGTCCTGGATAGATCAATAGAACATGAGCAGACTGCAGAAGAAACAATAATTCTGTTTGATAAATGCATAGATGGCATTTCATCATTGGAAAGTGCAAGCATACTTACTACGGACCATCTCTCCATCATTTGGCCGCGGAAACCTTCTCCTGCTCTCAAAATCTTTTTCAGTACTTTCAAATCGCCCATGACATCAAGAACGGGCTTTAAAGATAACAATTCAACATCAATATTCAGCGTAGCATTTGAGGGGATAGCAGGAATCCATCACTAGCATCTCTCCCTTGTTCTCCAAATGCATCTGCAGATTACTATGATCACGAGTGAGATCAAACACACATGCATACACACAGGCACACGTAACAAAAACACACACACACACACACTCGCACAGAGCAATCCAAGTAGGCTAAGATCAATGACTAAAACCCCAAACAAGACAACAAATATTCAACGATTAAATATTCGACTACTTGAATCCATAGCTTCATTTCCTGGTCACGGTTATACCTGATAAGACATAAAAAGGCAGTTTCACCAGTTTACTTCAACCCATATTCTGGACTGAGCTATTACAGTCACTTAATGAATGGCCCATGTGTTACATATACTAATCCTTCATCCTTGTTTGACATAATTGATTAGAAGATTTTATTGTTGAAGAAGAACTATAAAATGTGCAGAAAAAAGCGGTAATTGCAAGATTCTGCACTCCTAACTAATTGTCGAACAGCTACATTTGGTAGATCCCAAGATATATATCATGCGGACATTTATTCATCCATATAGCAAAAGCATTGCATAGAAAAGGGCAGCATGTTCTTAAAATCCTTATTCTACTTCAATCAAAATTAAAATTTTGTTAGGTTTATTGATATAGGATATCCAAGAGAAAGCTCTTCCAATAGAAATAGGACAAAAATTTCTGGTGTACCTTTCTTTGTTTTTGTTCCTAAAAAGAAATAATAACCAGAAAGAAAGATCAACTTAATGAGCCACAGCACTTTTTTATAAATAGGAGCTTAATAGGACCACACCATCCAGACAAACAGACTCATTACACCAAGTTAATGTCACAAAGGCTAAAGAATTTTCCAGACAAATAACCAAAAAAGATTTTGCAATACAAAGAACTCACTTCGTGTTTCTAAAAGAACACCTAAAGGAATATAAATCAAGTCAAACAGAACAAACCACACCATAGAAATAACCATAACCATGACCATTAAGGCCTCAGCTACTAGAGGTCTGCTGTCTAAATGCACATATCATATTGTCAAGTTTAATCGCAACTGTCCAGGGTTAAATTTACAAATCCTTCTTCAGCAGTCTTTCTGATGATGATGCAAGCATTTCCAAAACTATTATTTGGAAGAAGAAAAAATCTAGCAGAGGAGATTTAGCTCTAGTACAAGAAAAAAATGTCATAAATGAAAACAAATAATGACAAGTTTTACAAGTAAATGTCCAAAGTTCCAAACATCAGCAATTGGCATGATAGTGAGACATACATTGTGGTTGAACAGTTACAACAGCCTTCTCCCCCTTTTTCATGGTCTTCAGGACCTTTGGCAATGCTGGACACAGATGCCCTGCATAACATAATGGTTAGAACAATGGTCACGAAATCAAAATAACATTTGGCACATGTTATCTGCATTAACCTTTTGAGCAAAAATTTGGAGATCTTCAGCAAAGTTAATCAATCACACAAGAATAAAGATGTGAGAGAAGAAAAATAAACAGATAAAATACAATTTTTCTTCAAAAGAATATATAATTTGTAGCACATCTCACCTTCATTTATATAAAACTCCAATCCTCCTTCAGCGGTTTCTGCAACAACTGATCCATCAAGTAGCCTGACTTGGTACTTGACTGTACACATTACAGAAAAAACCAGCATTATTCTAACAATACAAAATCTATGTGTTGCTTTTTGGAAGGCACAAAAAAAAAAAAAAAAGTAAAATATTCAGTAAATTGGAGAGTAGAATCATCCTGGTGTTACCTGTAACTTCATCAAGATCCCCAGTTTGCCTATCATCACAACCTGATAAAACTTTCTTGACAATTCCACCATCCTTGCAGATGTCCATGACTGTCAGCCATGACACTAGCTCCACCTCATACTGAATATCAGCACCAGGAGGAACATCATGAGCACCAAGATTTCCATAGCCCAATGAAGAAGGCAAAGTGAATAATGCTAATTCCCCCTTCGTCATAGTAACTATCCCTTGATCCAAACCAGTAACCATTTCTCCTAATTAAAGAGAAGAATTTATCAGTTTCTATAATCAAAAAATCTGCAGATAAAATTGTCAAATCCCATGATTACAAAACCACAAATATAAAATAGGTAATATCCATTAAAAGTTTAAAATAGTATAATAAAGAAATTCGAGTACAAAAGCCAACAAAATTTTCGGGAAAAAGATCTTATAGCCAAACAAGGAGATGTTCTACGTTGGTAAAATTACTTTGAAATATTGTGGATTTGATTTTAAGTTGCATTGGAAGAATAACAAGTTAGAATAGATCATTTAGGTTGTGATTAATGGAATGAATTAACTTTAGGTTGCATGAGATCCCTGACACTATGAAGGGAATGATTTTGTAGATTACGGCCTTAAACATTAATATTCTTTTCAATGATCAATTTTTGCACAAAGATTTTCTATACACTCCCTATCTTTTTAATAATTCAAGAATATCAATGTTTCTAGTAAGGACAGCCAAATTTCACCATGTCATGCTGCACTATGGCACAGTTTTTCCATTACTTAATGGCCAATGACAATTTGAATGAGAATAGTCCTGAAATAAAATAGTAAAGTACAGTTATCGAAGTTTATCCAAGCAAACAAAACTACAATGGTTTCATGGAGGAGATGAGAAAGGGCTTCAAGATGAAATGGTAATCAATCGGGATAATATCTGATACAGAAGAGATCATGCTTGGACCAGTCAACAAACTAAAGAAATCTCCAAGGTTCTTAAGAAGGAGGTACATACAAAAGATACAAGGTTCGTCCAACTTATGTTTTCAAAGCCAAAGGCAAAAATTGAGGTAGTCAGACACCATTACCAAGGAACAGTCTTCAAAATATAGGGCATAACTTTCATGGACTACCCTCTTTATATGAGAAACATCTTACAGAAAGAGGGAAAGAACACTACAGTGCAAAATAAAACATAAAGAATATGAGCTGCTTGCTCCTAGTTCTTTACAGACGTCTGATGAGGATTTAATGCTGATTAAATGTACTTAATAGCACATGCTACAAAAACGATGTTTAGCATATGAGTTTATGCTAGATAATGTAAACTTGATTAAAAAGCCATCTCTTTCTTTCAAATATTTCTGAAGATAGCAAAGGCCTAGTGGATCTGCTACTAATAAAAGACACATAGTCAGGTGCAAGCAGTGCATTTTCATCAAGATCTATATTTTGGGCACACACTTCAAAATAGACCTGCACATGAAACTAAGTTTCCTAGAGAATATAACCGTGAGGTGCAAAATAATGTAGGTGAGCCATATTCAGGAACTTTCTAGCACACTCCCTTTTTGTAAGCAAATGGAACAAAAGATGAGAAAGAGTTATAGTTTGACTTGGAAAAATTGCTGGCTGTTCTGTATTCATTTCTTGATTCACACGTTAATGGAGATGGAAGTGATGGCTGGTAAGGGAGATAAAAGAGAGTTTTATATTTTCCCACGCAGCGGAATTGCTGCCCATGATGTTTACTTCATTCATCTGTCAGATTGTGGGCAAATTTCACGACTATAGAAAAAACAACTTCATAGAACAAAGTTGCAGAACTCAAAACAAGATATAGAGCATTTGAGGTGGCCAATGATGGAATCAAAATGCAAGTTTTAAGTAGAATGGGATTTGAATTATAATTCAAATATGTGTCTTTAGATCCAGGTCTGAATTATAAAAGAAAATGCGATAGCTTAAATCACTAACTAGATCGTGTGTAATTTAGGTTGCAATTGGAAAGCGATAACTACTCAAGATCACAATTAGTGGCGATGACGAATATTTGCTTGGAAGGGGCACTACAAAATAAGAATGGTTTATAAGCTTGAGGCACATATTGAGTTTCCTGATATATCTTCCCCCAAATTTCAGAGCTCAAATATTCTTCCTAATGGTCTTTTTCAATTAAAGAGGCATATTTGATAGAATAAAATGGTGCTTTTATTTGGGTGTACTCAAATGATGCATCCTAAACTAAACTTGCCCCAAAATCCACAACGAAATCATACAAACAGTTCGAAACAATCACCAGGCAAAGTCTCAATGGAAACAACCGCAATCGCATTGAAACCTGCAGGAAAATCTTTTACAAAAACCCTTAAAAGGAAACAAGGTTCGCAATTCAAACATCAAATTTCCATCAAATCAATCTAAACTGCAAATAAGGGAACCAGAACTCACCATGGCCGAGCTTAAAAGTGAGTGGCTGCCTCTCTCCCTGCTGGAATCGAACTTGCTTCCATCGAGCAACATACCCACGCAATGAACTGAGATTGCGAAAGAAATCCAACAGTAGTATCACTAGAAAATCTAACGAAAAACCATTTTTGTCCTCTTCCAAGCTCGAATTCAAGAATCTGAGAGAACTACAATCCGATCGTTTACTTAATTTTGTTCTAATTCATCGAACCTGTGACCTCGTCGCCGGATACGGGGGTCTCCCAACCACGACCGGCCCTGAGGAGCTTCTTCTTGAGGCCGGCAGCATTTATCTCCCTCTCCTCCCCGACGCGGAGGGGCGGCGCGGACTCGATGACCTCGCCGGGTTCCTCGTCGTCAAGCTCGGCGAGGTTGGTGTCCCTCGCGGCCGCCGCCCTCGCGCGGAGGCCGAGGAAAAGAGCCTCGACATCTCGGAGTGGAAGAAAGGAGTGGGAGCAGGGCGCCGCGGCTCGCAGCACTATCAGCGAAGAGAGCCGATCTCGGGTTTTCGTTTCTTCTCACTTTTTTTCAATTTGTTCTGTTCTGATGATCACTAAAGAGGGGTCCACTGATGGAACGGCAAAGATGAGGTAGGAAAAATTAAATTCATGCTTGCCATAAACTAGCATATCCTGCTTAATTCATTTGTTAATTAAAAAACAAAATAAATAAATAATGCACTCCAATAATGACATATTATAATGTACTCCAATAATAACATATTATATATATATATATATATATATATATGTATGTATGTATATGTGTGTATATACACACACATACATGCACATTAAATAGTAAAATTTTATGTAAGGTCATGGCCATTAACAACAATAAAATTTAACATATAGTGCACTCGCATCATGCTTGATGTATCAAAATAAATCACAATAATAATCATTAAATTGATGAATTTATTCAATTTTTTGATCTATTAAAAATATCATGCAATTTAAATTATTTTAGATCAAATAAGTAAAATCAAAGGTCATATTTAAGTTCTAGGCTCAATCAATATTTATCTCAATAATTTGAAAATACAACAATTTTTAAGTTTTAGTTGAAATGTTGTTCCTCATTTGATTTCAATTCAGTCAGTTTTGTACAATGAATGACCAATCCCATAAGAATGTTGCAAACATGGACCAACACAATTTCATTTCCAATTCATATAATATGGGTACATAAATTCCACAAATAATGATATTTTCATGATATTTTATATCCTAAAACTTTCTAAATAAAATAAGAGTCTCCCAACCCATTATACGGATTCCCATACTTTAACATCCTAAATCCTCAAGCAACCATCTACCACAATTGACCATCCCTTATCCCACCCTTGACATTTCAACTAAAAGCTAAAAGTCATGTAGTTATTATCCAAAATGCTGGCAGACACCAAGCGAAGTACTTAGTGCTTGCTTCGTAGCTCTGGAGCATACTCTTTTTCTTTTTGTTGCATTCAAGGAGCCTATTCATGATCTCCTTTTCGCATATAGATGCAGGCGAAACATGCCAGGAGAAAAAATCCAAATCCTATTTACATATAGCAACCAGGAATTAGGAGATTCAAAGTGGAAGTGAATTACAAAGAAAAGCCTTGGGTATCAGCTTACCTCGCATCTTGTGCCTGAGCATCCATAACGGCATCATTTAGGGTTTGCAGCCATCCAGTAAATCCTCGGGGAGGCCCTTCTTTACTAGCATCTCCTTCATCCAATGATAGCCATTCATTTTAGGGATGCTTGACATGCCGTCTATCCAATGATGCACAATTGTCCATGGTCCAAAACATATATTGTGAAGGATCCTGATTTGCCCCAAGGACCCAAGCCGTTTTGGCATTTGTGGTAAGTGGCTTCCGATCAGTGACAAAAGGATGTTACTTCTAACTTCTGCAGAGTTATGGCTGGGTTGAATTAATTATTTGATCTAGAATCCCATAATTAGCTCAAACTAAATGCCATGTCAAAAAGCGACACAAAATTATGAGATCTAAAATCCCACAATTACCTCAAACTTCAAAATCTAAAACTATAGAGAACACTGACTTTTTGTTCTGTTTAGTGGGTCAGGAGGAGAAGACGTCCTTTCTGATTTGTGCCAAATAGCGAGATCGTTCTTACCAAAAAAAAAATAGCGAGATTGTTACTTAGTTTTATAATAACTATCGAAAAGCGAGGGGAAAAAATAGATGTTTCCTAGGAAGAAACACTAGAAGAAAAAATCTTTAAAAGTGTGAGGCCCATAAATTTCCAGTAGAAACTTGGGAATCCAGAGATGGGCGAAGCCGGACAACCCCTTGTCCCTTGAATTTTCTGCACATTGGTTGCCTTTGCAAATGCCAAGAAAATAATGTCGTGACGTATAGTCTCTGCCTATCAAGACCAAATCATCAAGGCCTGTTTCAAATGCAAACTTCCGCAGCGCTAACGACATTTCAATCGATCAAATTAACATAAAATAAACTAGAAAAGGCCCCACTTCTCACAACAAAATGGCAACAAGTTTTAAATATATTTTTTCGAGGAATAGTTATCACAAGGTTTGAATATGGTCCTATGAAATTTCCAAGCTGCCCATCTATTAATTACACAAAAATCGGAAGGAAGAACAAGACATGGGCCATGCGAACGCGTATGGTTGAAGATGAAAAGATGCCAAGAAGCCCCAGTATTCACACACAAACCTCAAGTCTTGAGGAAGAACACACGTATGGGAGGAAATAAACAGTACCGACAACCTAGCAGCAACAGGAGCCCTCGAGGAGTTCTCCCACTTCAACAAAACCATCTTTGTCTCACGGCCTCTTGGTGTTGAAATCTCTACGATCGGCTAGAACATCTCAAAATTCTTCTGGGCGTTGCGCCAATTAATATGGCTCACCTTCAAGCAATTACACCCACCTTCCTCTTGTTGTTCACAACGGCACAGCTCTTGCTCCTTGGGACCATATCCAGGCTCTCGAACTCGCAGGGCCGGTCCTCATCAATCCTCAAGGTGGCCACGCTCGGGCTCCTGGGCACCACCCCGTCCTTGGACTGGGCCTGCCTGGCCCTGTCCGTCAGCCGGATGAGCTCCCGGATGTCGTCCTCGGTGCCGCCGCCCTGCTGCCGGTAGAACCCGTGGCTCTGGCTTCGCGGCATCGCCGACACCATCCCCGCTGGCATGCCCCTGATAGGCCCCCTCTCCACGCGGCCCGCGCAGCCCGTCAGGCTCTTAACGTAGAAATCTCTAGCACGGCACAGTGCTCTCATGGGGGCCTTCAAGCACCAGCTCAGCTTGCTAGGTGAACTAGTTGTTCCCTTGCACATGGCTTGGTGGTAGGGAGGAGACTTTTCGGCTATTTAGTTAAAACAAGGAAATGAGAGAGAGACCTTTGGAAGGCAGGCACGCAAGGGTTGGATTTGGGCTGAGGGAAGGATGGATGTGAGGAGAGTTACTTATAGCTAGCGGTTCCTTGGGGTTTGGAGATGGCTTTGGATTAAGGGGAGAAAAAAAAAAAAAAAATGATCCCCTTGGACTTGTTCCAAGGAGGAAAGCGCTGTGGACTGGTGTAATTGGATCGATGGGATGGCGTCGAGCACACGTCCCCGGATGCTACGCCAATTCCTCGCCAAGTTTTCCTGGGTGCTTGAGTTAGTTACTTGTAAAGTAGATAACAGTGTACTTAGAGAAAGGATTAAGGGAATAGGAAGGAAACTATAGCATAATTAGTGCTGATGATGAGCAGAAAATTAGAAGGGAGTTGGGGTATTCCTGCTAGAGGGTCACTGTCGGGCTGCCGTCAACTTTCATCAGACGGTCGGTGGCTTGACACGTTGATAAATCGATTGCCCGTTGGATTTTTTAAAATAATGGATGGCCTTGAATGTCAAAGGGTTGGTGATAGATGGAATAAGTCTGAATATTGAACGGAGGAGCACATGATTTGTGATCTTGACAAATAAAGAAGATAAATCAAAAAAGGAACTCGAATGTGCAGTTGTGATTGAGCAACATACTAGCATTACTCTATCGTCACTATTATTTTTTTATAAGGAAGTGTTTTTTTCTGGTAAATTCTAAGGGAATGTTTAGAAAGAAGTTTCATTCTACCATCAACAATGCCTTTGAATCATTCTTGCAATTTATGAAACCAAAAAGGAAAGTTGCGAAATTCTATTTATCAGGATAAATAGCTAAGGAAAATGCAATGTACAATTAAAGAGGTATGTCTGCAGTATATTTAGGTAGCTTGACGACATTCTAATGGCGGTTGCATCTTACCCACTTACAACTGTAGAGTAATTTCTTGATAAATTAGTCCAAGGACAAGCACCTAAATCCTAACAAAAACTTTTACATTTTTCTTTGATTGATGCTAGATTTTTCCCTTAAGACTGGTGCATATTTATTTATATCATGAAGCGTATGACCATTAATTTCTGTTTGGCGATGCCATGCACTTACAAACGATGAACTGCCTCTCGTACCGTACCTGACCAGGTAAATCGTTGACATCCTTTTCCTATTGGCCAAGAACAAATTTCCAACGGTACCTGACCATATACGGCATTCCCTCTGGTCCGTTGGTCTTAAAAGCCAATTGAGTAAATGCATTCACATAAATCAAAATTATCATGTCTCATTAAAGCAGAAAATTTAGTAAGACCGACCCTTTGAATGGACTAATTCGTTATATCCATCTCAAACTTATCCCTTTTGCTTAATAAATTAATCCACAGTCGGTCGGACAGCTGGTTGAGCTCCTTACCGGCTGGAAATCACTCTATGGTCTCAATACTCTTTAAGATATCAGAAAAATCTTAGAAGGGAATAGAGACCGTCCCCTTTCCCACGCGTCCACACATATCAGTTCTTCCATTTTTGTCATTCTTGGGGACTAGGGAGGGGTCAAGTCAAATGTAAAGGCCCAGGACGGAACGCTTCCAACGTTCTGGCTTGGCAGAGGTTGAGAACCCGTCGGAGTTGAGACGTTGGTAAAACCGCGTTTGCCGGTCAATTTGGTGCGAGAGGGCGAGCAGAGGATATGGCAAAATTGACATCTACTGGCGCAACGCCCATCGAACGTCAAATTCAAATGTTGCAATAGAGGCCTCGGAATGGTCTATCATTGGGTTGTACCACGAACCGGCGTAACCATGAAGAGTTGACTGCATGGAACAATGATGGGGGGC
The DNA here is from genome assembly GCF_000442705.2 of Elaeis guineensis. Taxonomy (NCBI): domain Eukaryota; kingdom Viridiplantae; phylum Streptophyta; class Magnoliopsida; order Arecales; family Arecaceae; genus Elaeis; species Elaeis guineensis. The sequence continues at coordinate 77,211,814 of NC_026005.2, read as the reverse complement.
AAGACCGGTCGCTTGAAAGGCATGATTGGATTAAAGAAACGAACATGCAACAAGTATTTGTGATCATTGCTCAAGAAACGCCTTGCAAGACTGCACTTGGAACATGCTAACCTTCTACGAATGAAGGATTTGACTGATGGATTGTAGCCTATTAGTCCTTATTAGAGTAAATATTTTTTTTTTTAAATTATTGGTGCAAAAATTCATCGACGTCGGAGAAGCTGGAGTCGAGGGAGTCGCGGTCACCGCCAGAACCTGCAAAGAAAGCCTAAACCAGAGTTGGAGGTGCTCCGACAAAACCCTTCGATGCTCAAGTCAGTTCTCTGTCTCAACAAGAATGGAGTGCTCGAACGGAAATTTTTAGCAGAGTTTTGAGATAGAGATTAGAGCTTAAGGAATAACGTATCTAGGGGTCCCTTTTTATAGGCGGAGGGCGTAACAGATTGACAGCGATGTCTGCAGCCGCCTGGTAGTGGGCCGTTCGGGGTCATGAGGAGTTTGTTACGGAGAGTAATGGAGTGGAGTCGTGGCCATCACCGTGGCCTGCCACGTGGAGCCTGTTGTGGAGAGTGGGGTGATACCCGTTGTCGTGACTCGTCAGAGCATGATGGAGCCGCATGGGATCCGTTACAGGAAGTGGAGTAGAGTCGTGGCCATTACTGTGGCCTGGCAGGGAGTCCAGGCCTGTCGGCCGAAGCTCGATTGGGGTGTCTGGTGGAGAGAGGTGGTTCTCCGTCTAAGAGAAGCTCGGACATTGCTTGCAAGCCTTCTACCGTTGGGTGCCTTGGGCGCTAGTGTTGCAGGCGAAGGTCATCTGCTGTAGAAGCTCGGTCAGGGGCTTTCTGTGGACGAAGTTCGGTTTCATGAAGAATCCGACAGAAGATCGACTGGCAGCGGATGTCGGATGGCGCTGGAGAGGTTCACCCGCTGGAGGGGTCCGACTGCTGGAGTTCGTGTGTCGTAGGAGTTCCTCCTGAATCTGTCCGCTACAGAAGTTCGGTCGGAGTTCGATTCCCGTAGAAGTCCGGATAGAGATCATTTGTAGAGGAAGCTCGGTCGAAGCCTGCCTGCAATAGAAGTTCGGAGGGAATTCGTTCACAATAGAAGTTTGGATGGAGGCTTACAGTAGAAATCTGTCGTGGACCGTCCGTAGTAGAAATTCAAAGCAGACCGCTTGTTGTGGTAGCTCGGAGTAGACCGCTTGTGGTGGGGGCTCGGAGTCCGACCCTTGTCAGAATTCGGATGAGGCCTACCTGCAATAGGAGCTCAGGGCTGAAGTCTCGCTCCCGTAGGAGCTCGGACGAAGTCTACCTGCAGTAGGAGTTCGGAGAAGGAGTCCGGCTCCCGTGGGAGCTCGAACGAAGTCCGGAAGGCGGTCGACCGTCGTAGAAACTTGGATGGAGTCCATCCGTCGTAGAGATCTACTGTTGGGAAAGTTCAGCCACTGACGAACTAACGAAGTTCTGGAAGAAATTTGGATTGGAGTCGATCGAATCCTGTTGGGGAAAAAAATCTGGAAGAGGTCCGGAGAACGGTTGACCCTTGTAGGAGGTCGGTCGACAGTAGAATCCCGAGAGCATTTGGGGCAGCCTGATAGACGACTGAAGAAGCTCATCGTTGGAGAAGTCTGGGAGATGCGGCAGGGGTTCGTCCGTCGGGGGAACCTGGTCGACACTTGCGGAAGAAGCTGTGGGAGTTTATCCGTCAGCAGAACTTGAGAATGTTGCGGAAGCTCAACCGCCGAAGAGGTTCGAAAATATGTTGCCCAAGGTCGGACGTCGGTAGAGTCCCGAGAGGGTCACTCCCGACCCGAACTTCGGCTGGGAGGGGTATTTTATACCCAACAGAAACTATAACCTTAATTTTCAGTTAAAATGTGCAACATCGAACTTAATTCCTTCCCCCAAAAAATAAAAACTAAAAATTAAAAATTAAAAAATACCTAAGTTGAGATGGAAAGCTTGGGTTTTGCGGCAAAGATTGATCTTGTCGAATCACTAGAAGAATGATAGGAAGGGTTGAAAAGGAAAGGAGTTTATTATATGGTAAGCTGCTATGAAAACTATTATGGATATAACTTTAGTATCCGGTCTGAAGAGAATGAGCTGACTATCCACCTCAGTCTACGAGCTCTCTATTGACTCTAACCCTCGTGCTAGCTGTTGATCTATTCATGGATCCTCCAGCTCTTCACCAGCATTACCGTCCTCAGACCGTTGAATCCTGCGCATGCTACCGACCTCCTGCTAATTCAGTCGTCAGTCCGGATGTCAGCTCCGACTTGGGCATTCGCACCGACTTTGTTGCCCGACGGCATATAACTAGCCCCCAAGGCCTCCTCCTGCTCTTTAGTCTGATCATGGCATCCGGTGGCATCTATTGGAAGTCCCCGTACGATCGTCAAATCGAGCAATTAAAGATAGCGACCTGTCACGGTGACCGCAAGACCCCTCTATGGCCCGATCACATCATCTTAGTAGAATGTACGGATGGCAATGAGTAGGGTAAGGTCATGTTAATCTCAGGACCCTTAGGTATAGTCCCAAGCTATTAATAAAAGTAGCTGGCTACCTATCAGATAGGGTGACAATACCCATCAAATTCAAGAAAATCAGAAGATCCGACGTGATTTTCAAGAACATACTCAATGAAGGCAAAAAAATCTCTAACGGCCTCTCTCCTTCTCACGGCTTCAACCTCTCCTATAAAAAGAGGTGATCTAGGGATCCTAGAGGTATGCCATCTCTCTCTCTAAAAAAGTACTGATTCTTTTTCTTCTATTGCAAAAATCTGATTTGAACGTCGAAAGATCTCTATCGGAGTCTACTCCGACTCTCAGGGATTTTTCTTGTATGTCACGCAGCCGTCGACTCATGGTCATCACCTGACTCTAGACATCCCGATCCAAAATGGATTTCTACTGCAACAGATTGACACTATCTTGCCCACTTTTGGAAAAGAGCGCACAACCCATTACTGTGCCGCCACGAAGAGAATCCTCGAGACGTCCTAACACCATAGCACACCGGCTGGCAGAAGCTCTGGTTAAAAATCATGCTCTATACTAGCTACTGGAGGCATCCCCACAATCTCCTCTGCCAGCTCTTGGAGAGAACCAGGATCAGTTCAATACTCTAGCATCCAAGTGCGGGCGTTGACTATGATAGTCCACGTCGTGCAATGATCAAACCCAGCGTAGGAGGCAACCCCCCAAGCTATCCTAGTTAGGCCTAAAATAGAAGGTAGGGAATTCAAATTGGAAGAAAAATCAAGCTCCAAAAGAAACTCTCATAAAACTCTCATGATAAGAGGCTCTTAAGCCCTCATTCATTATTTCACTTTCTTTCCTTCTGATAGGATTACAGGCCTTCGAGCACCCGAGTCAAGGCCAAGCCAATGCAAAGATCAAGGCCAATTCAAAGTAAAGATCAAGTCCATCTGAGGTGAAGATCAAAGTCAATCCGAAGTAAAAGTCAAGGCCAAGTCAATGCGAAGATCAAGGCCAATTCGAAGTAAAGATCAAGCCAATCTGAGATGAAGGTCAAGGTCAATCCAAAGTAGGTCAAGGCCAAGCAAATACAAAAATCAAGGCCAATCCAAAGTAAAGATCAAGCCCATCTGAGGTGAAGAATAAGATCAATCTAAAGTAAGAGTCAAGGCCAAGCCAATGCAAAGGTCAATGCCAATCCAAAGTAAAGATCAAATCCATCTGAGGTGAAGATCAAGGCCAATCTGAAGTAAGAGTCAAGGCCAAACCAATACAAAGATCAAGGCCAATCTGAAATAAAGATCAAGCCCATCTGAGGTGAAGATGAAGGCCAATCGAAAATAAGAGTCAAGGCCAAGCCAATGCAAAGATCAAGATCAATCCAAAGTAAAAATCAAACTCATCTGAGGTGAAGATCAAGGCCAATCTGAAGCAAGAGTCAAGGTCAAGCAAATGCAATGGTCAAGGCCAATCTGAAGTAAGAGTCAAGGCCAAATCAATGCAAAGACTAAGATCAATCCGAAGTAAAGATCAAGCCTATTGGAGCTGAAGATCAAGATTAATTCAAAATAAAAGTCAAGACCAATCTAGTGCAAAGACTAAGGTCAATCTGAAGTAAAGATCAAGCCCATCTGAGCTGAAGATCAAGGTCAATCCAAAATAAAAGTCAAGGTCAAGCCAATGCAAAGATCAAGGCCAATCCGAAGTAAAGATCAAGCCCATTTGAGGTAAAGATCAAGGTCAATCCGAAGTAAGAGTCAAGGCATAGCCAATGCAAAAATCCAGGCTAATCCGAAGTAAAGATCAAGCCCATCTGAGGTGAAGATCAAGGCCAATCTGAAGTAAGAGTATGTAAAGATCAAGACCAATCCAAAATAAAGATCAAGCCCATCTGAGGTAAAGATCAAAGCCAATCCGAAGTAAGAGTCAAGGCCAAGCCAATGCAAAGATCAAGGCCAATTTGAAGTAAAGATTAAGTCCATTTGAGATGAAGATCAAGGCCAATCTGAAGTAAGAGTCAAGGCCAAGCCAATGCAAAGATCAAGGCCAATCCGAAGTAAAGATCAAGCCCATCCAAACTAAAGATCAAGGCCAATCCAAAGTAAGAGTCAAGGCCTAGCCAATGCACAAATCATGGTCAATTTGAAATAAAGATCAAGCCCATATGAGGTGAAGATCAAGGCCAATCCAAAGTAAGAGTCAAGACCAAGCCAATGCAAAGATCAAGGTCAATCCGAAGTAAAGCTCAAGCCCATCCAAGATAAAAATCAAGGCCAATTTAAAGTAAAAATCAAGCCCATCTGAGGTGAAGATCAAGGTCAATCGAAGTAAAGATCAAGCCCATCCAAAGTAAAGATCAAAATCGATCTGAAGTGAAGATCAAGGCCGAACTGAGGTGAAGGGCATACCAAGCCAAGGTGAATAGCAAGAAAGAGCCAAGCAAAATCTAAGGGCTCTCAAACGAAACTCAAAGCTCCTCATGGTAAGAGTTTCTCAAATCCCCATCCGCTATTCTATTTTCTTTCCTTCTCGCAAGACCATAGGTCCTTGAGCACTCGAGCTAAAGCAAAACTACAAGCTGACCCCAAGCTTCCAAAGTAAACCACCTGAAATCTGAGCTTGTGAAGGTCGAGCTCCTAAAAGCCAAGCTTGTGAAGGTCGAGCTCCTAAAATCAAGCTCCTGAAAATTAGAGTGAAAGGATTGACTTAAAAAATACCAACCAATGAAGACCGACTAGTGGCAAATTGATCAAAATAGGATCTGCGACTTCAAAGCCGACCAACACTCCTTACCCATGGTCTAGTCGAGCGAAAGTCATAATGGCAACAGTCAAAAGGCATCAAGTGAAGCCCATAAACTCCAACCATCTGAGATAAAGAAGAACTCAGCCAAGTTGCAGAAGTTTTTTGAAGGTGCTTCGCCTCTGGATGAATATAACCATGAGAAGAGCGCTTTGTCTTCAGACGAATATGGCCAAAAATTTCTCAAAGGTGCTTCATCTCTGAATAAATATAGCTACAAGAAGGACGTTTCGTCTCCTAACAAATATAGCCATGAGAATAGTGCTTCATCTCCAAATGAATATAGTCAGGAGTTCTTTGAAGGTACTATATCTCCAGATGAATATAGCCACAAAAAGGATGCTTCATCTCAGAATGAAGGTACTTCATCTTCAGATGAATATAGCCACAAGAAGGATGCTTTATCTTTGGACAAATATAACCAGAAATTCTTCTAAGATGCTTCATCTTTGGACGAATATAGCCATAAGAAGAATGCTTCGTCTCCAGATGAATATAGTCAGGAGTTTCTTGAAGGCATTTCATCTCTAGAGGAATATAGCCACGAGAAAGGTGCTTTGTCTCCAGACGAATATAGCTAGGAGTTTCTCGAAGGCGCTTTGTCTCCAAACGAATATAGCCATGAGAAGGATGCTTCATCTCCGGACGAATATAACCAGGAGTTCCTCAAAGATATTTTATCTCTGAATGAATATAGCCTTGAGAAGGATACTTCATCTCCAAATAAATATAGCTAGGAGTTCTTCAAAGATGCTTCATCTCCAGATGAATATGGCCACATGACGGATGCATTATGTTGATTGAAAAGTTGGGACCTAACACGTATCTTCAGGAGCTGCATGTTGATTCATACTCTCTGGGCTTGACCCTAGCTCAAGCTAGGGAGAAAGGGGCATATGTTATGGATATAACTCTAGCATCCGATCCAAAGATACGAGTGAATCCCAAATGAGCTGACTATCCACCTTAACCTATGAGCTCCCTATCGACCTCAGCCCCCATGCTAACTGGTGATCTACTAGTGGATCCTCCGACCCTTTGCTAGCATTACCATCCTCGAGCCGTCAAATCTTGTTCATGCTATCAATCTCCTACTTCAGCCATTAGTCCTGACATTGGCTCCGACTTGGGCATTCATGCTGGCTTTGTTGCCCGATGGCGTATAAGTAGCCCCCGAGGTCCATTCCTCCTATTTTTTAGTTCGATCACTGTATCTGGTGGTATTTATCAGAAGCTCCTGTATGACCATCAAATTGAGCCATTAAAAATAGCAGCCTGTCACGATGACCGCAAGACCCGTCTGTGGCCCGGTCATGTCATCTCATTAGGATGTGCGAGTGACCATGAGTAGGATAAGGTTACATCAATCTTAAAATTTCTGGTTGTAATCCTAAGCCATTAATCAAAGTGGCTAGCCATCTACCAGATGAGATGACAACACCCATCAAATCCAAAGAAGTCAGAGGATTCGACGTAATTTTCAAGAACATACTCAATGGGGGGCAAAAAGGTCTCGGCGGCCTCTCCCCTTCTTATAGCTCCAATCTCATCTATAAAAAAAAAGTAATCAGGGATCCAAGAGGTATGCCATATCTCTCTCTAAACAAGCATTGACTCTTTTTCTCCTATTGTAAAAATCTGACTTGAGCATCGAAGGATCTCCGTCGGAGCCCACTCTGACTCATGGAGACTTTTCTTGTAGGTCATGCAGTCATCAACTCGCGGTCACCTTCCGACTCCAGCCATCTCGGCTCAGGATAGATTTTTGCCGTAACAAAAAGCTTAAAAAGCTTGCTTGAGCAAAAAGGATTGATTCATTTATCAAGGTGAAGAATCCAATGTCAAGGGCTATCAATAAATTAAACCAACTTTGTAAGTACATCCTCAATATACAAGCCAAAAAGTTGAAAAAATTAAAAAAATTAATAAGTTTGGAAAAATAAAAATAAAATTTTTCAGAATTGATATATTCTAACACATTGGGGCATGTTTAGGCCTTGCTCCGAGCTGATATTAGGCCTAATTCTAGGCTCAATCTTCGGGCCTCGTCTAGGCATCATCTACAAGTCTGGAACAGGCCGAGCCACACGTAGACCTAAGCTCAGCATGAAAATTCTGCGGGATCTATATTTAGGCCCGACTTATGGTCCAACAAGCCTTTTGCCTAGCCCATGTCCAACGACTCTGAGGCCTAGCTGGGCCTACTTCCAGCCTTTGCATCATCCCAACAGGCACCCCCGCCCAACACAAAAGAGATCTTTTAATCGTCCTATAAGATTTGGGCTGGGGAGTAAGTGTTGGGTTAATGTGAGCCATGGGCTGCCCAGTCCATTAATCAAGTAAGAAAGGTAGCCTAACTTGCTAGATTACCCAAATAGATCTTAAATGCTCATTTTTCCGCTTATAATTTTCGATGCAAGCCAAGCTTATTATAGATTTAATATGCTAAGAACTACATGATGTACACTATATTGCCCTGCTCCGCTTCGAAGCATGTTGAGTTCATTGCCTTTGGGTTATTGGCATAGCATGTCAATTTCAATGAAACTTTTCCACTCCAAAGATTAACTGCTTAATCATAAGACACAAAACATTGGCCATTACTGTGAAATGTAGTCTATCATTGGTTGTTTTGAAGTTTTGACAGCATTAGCATTCAAATATGTATTCAAGCTATGTTTGGTGGAAGGATAAATGAGGATTAAATAAAGATATTTGCTTATCAAGTTGATAAAATTTTGGAATAGATTAAAAGAACTTCCTTTCGATTTTAGCAAAATTTCACTTACACCTTCTGTACTTTAAAAATATCAAACTAGTCCTTCTAGTTATCAATATATTCTAATATTATCCAGTCGTTCATTTTTCAATAAATGATGATAGCTTTTTCTATCAATGGACGAAAATGCCTCTCACTCATATGGGAGAGATCTCCAGTAAGAAAAAGATAGAGGTGAAAGGAGCCACCATAGAGAGGGAGGGTGGGGCTATGGAGGTCAATGTAGAGGGGAAAGATGATGTTGAAGGCCTCATAAATAGGATTAGAGGAGGAGAAGGAGGAGAAGGAGGTGAAGAAGAAGGAGAGGAGGAGAAGGGGCCATCGGCAAAGCATGAGTGGAGAGATGGAGAGAACTATTGTAGGGGAGGGCTCGTGGATAGCCTTAGAAGAAGTAGATGACAAAAATGAGAAAAGAATGAAGAGAAAGGGGAGGGAGAATGATGGATTACCAATGAGAAGTGATACAGGTGGAGGGGCCATTTTAGAGAGATAGGGCTCATGAGCAGATTTGGAAGAGGAAGAGGATGAAGAGGAAAAGTAAGTGAGAAGGAAGGAGAAGAGAGGAGTGGGACTACTAGCAAGGAATGAGTAGAGATGAAGAGAACGACCATGGAGAGAGGGCTCATGGACAGACTTGGAGGAAATGGATGACAAGAAGAAAAAGAGAGTGACGAGGAAGAAAAAGGAGAAGGATGAATTGCTGACGAGAAGAGATGGAAGTAGAGGGGGCCGCCATGAGGGAAAGAACTTATAGGTGGCTTAGAGGAGGAGGAGGATGAAGAAAAATAGATAAGGAGGAACGAGAGGAAGGGATGAAGGGGTCGTCGATGAAGAATGATTGGAGATAAAAGGAGCCATCATGGAGGAAAACAGCTCATGGACGAGCTTGAAGGACGAGGAGGAGAAGTAGGTGAGGAAGGGAAGGAGGGAGAAGAGGGTTGTCGGTGAAAAAGAGGCGAAGGTGGAGGGAACCACCATAGATGAGAAGGATGGGTGAGAAAGGGAAGAAGAGAAAAAGAGAAACTCCAGCGATGGAGGAGGAAGGGATCAATCGGAGAGGAGGGAGGAGAGAGATGGAGAAGATGGAAATAAAAGTATTTTCATCATTTTATAAAGTAATGATATCACGTGACATTATTCTATTAATAAAGATAGATAGATGGATCATTGGAATATATTGATAGTTAGAAGAGCCAGTTTGATATTTTTTAAAATGCAGAGGATGTAAATAAAATTAGGCTCAAGTTAAGGAAGTATTTCTTTAATTTATCCTATTTCTTGTAGTTATCTCAAATTATCTATGATTAAGTCCTGCCTTCACCAAGATTTGGGGGAATAGGGGTTTTTGAGCTAGCTAGTAGCTACATTGTATAATTTATTGTGTACGGTCCTTTCTATAAAAGAAAATAAAAAGGAAGAGAAGTCAGTTAATTCATATACTTCAGTTTAACTTATTTTGCAATCAAATACGGCCTTCAAAATTAATTATTACATGATCACCAAAGAGTTTGAACCAATCAAGACTAATATGTAAACCAAGCCATAAAATATCAGTGAGCAGCCAGTTACTTTTTGACCATATAATTTGATCAAGGATTACAATTGAGAATATATTCTTTTCCCAGTTATAAGTCCAGATGCAGAGTTGCTACCCTGAGAAAGTCTACGAGCCAGCCTTATAATCCGCCGGAGAAAATTGATTATTTTTTGATAGGTTATTTTGTTAAAAAAATTAGCCATTACTTGTAATCGTTTTAGACAAAAAAGTTCAGGGTGCGCATCACAACCAAGAGTTCACCGAGAATACGTGGCCACCCCACCATCCAAGTAGTCCAAGGAAGCGCCGACCACGCAAAATACCCACCACGACGACACCAAACCAATAAAATCCAGATAATAAACTGGCGTTTCCTCCGCAGCACAGAAATAGATCAAACTATTCCAGCAAGAATGGGAGTGGCGGCTTTCATGGCTCTGCTGCTGTCTATGTGCCTCTCCGTGAGAGGCAGCGAGCTTCACCCCTTGGTTGTGATACCTGGAAGCGGAGGCAACCAGCTGGAGGCCCGGCTAACTGAAGCCTACAAGCCCTCCAACCTTGTTTGCTGCCTCTCGGCAGTCGAAAGGAGGATAGAGGGATGGTTCAGGCTATGGTTCGACCCAACTGTATTGGTGGCCCCTCTCACCCGGTGCTTCGCCGAGAGGATGACACTCTACTACCATGGCGACATCGACGACTACCGGAACGCCCCCGGCGTCGAGACCCGAGTCCCATACTTCGGTTCTACTCAGGGGCTTCTCTACCTTGACCCTAATCTTAAGTACGTTTACCAAGCCCATGTTGTTATTAAATTTTTATTGCGCGAGCCAGCTCCATGAGCCAATTCTATGGAAATTATCCTCACCAAATCCAAACCATGTTGCCGCCAACTTGCTCCTTTCTCTCCTCATCATTTTCCGGCACCAAATTTATACTTGCAAGGAATCAATATGTGCAGGTTTATCACCAACTACATGGCCACTCTGGTAGACTCACTGGAAGAAATCGGCTATGAAGATGGTCACAACCTCTTCGGCGCCCCCTATGACTTCCGCTATGGCCTCTCTGCCGAAGGCCACCCCAGCCAAGTGGGTACTCAATACCTCCAGGACCTCAGGCAACTCATCGAAGCAGCTAGTGCCGCCAACGGCGGCAAGCCTGTCATCCTCCTCTCCCACAGCCTCGGTGGCCTCTTTGCCCTCCAACTCCTCGTTCGCAACCCCTTAACATGGCGTCGGAAATACATCAAACACCTGGTCACACTCTCCGCACCATGGGCTGGCACGGTTCAAGAGATGCTCACCTTCGCATCGGGATACACCCTCGGCATCCCCATCGTTGACCCATTGTTGGTTCGAGACGAGCAGAGGAGCTCGGAGAGCAATCTATGGCTTCTACCTTCGCCCACAGTGTTCGGTAAGAAGCCACTTGTCATGGCCCAAAACAAAACTTATTCAGCATACGATATACCACAGTTTCTCAAGGATATCGGATATAATGAAGGGGTTATTCCGTATAACACGAGGATATTACCGATGACCGAGAGATTGATGGAGGCCGGTGTGCCGGTGACTTGTATGGTTGGAACCGGGATCGAGACGCCAGAAGTGTTGTTCTATGGAACGGAGGGGTTTGACGTGCAACCCGAGATGGTATATGGGGATGGAGATGGGACTGTGAATATGGTAAGCTTGTTGGCACTTGAGTCAGAGTGGGCGGACTCGGCGAGACAGGTCCTGAAGGTGATTAAATTGCCAGGGGTGTCGCACGCATCCATTTTAAAAGATGGTGCAGCTTTGAAGGAGATTATTGGAGAGATTCGTGGTATTAACTCCGTTAGTCTGAGCTCTGTGCTCTAGAGATCTGCTGTTTTTGTTGTCTGAAGCGGTCAAACCAGACAAGTATCCGGGTCATGCACCGGGCCAAATTGGGCCTTGTAAGGTTCGCGTCCTGGGCTTGGATTTAGATCTTGGAGAACAGAGCCTTCCTACAGCTAGCAAGGCCATGTTGGTGATGCACTATCTTGGTTGCAAATGCCTGGTGTACTGTTTCAAATTTCTGTACTTAAGAAAAAGAAAGAAAGTTCAGATTTACTAATTTCGTGCTTGGGTTGCTGCTGAGTTCTAGTTTTCAAAAATTCCAAACTCTTTTGCCCCAAAAAGGTCCGAAGTCGACGAAGCTTTCATGGCCATACACTGAAATTGACCTCTGGAAAATGAGCTTGTAGGTTATGCACCATCGATATGGTCACCTTGCTAAAATTTCCAGTGCTATTCTTTTCCCTCCTAGCCCTTAATTATTTGGCCCTTCTTTTTAAAAGCAAAATTTGGATTTCTATTTGTCTTTCTAGAATTTCTGAAATCAAACCTCAAACCTTTCCACGGGCAAGCAATGAATAAGAATGACCAGCCTAAGGCTAGAGTCCTATGGTGAATATGCTTAATTTATCGTTCTTTGAAAGGTGGCTTAGAATCGGCTTCTAATGAGATCCATTCTGAGGGGCCGAGGTATGGAGATCTAGCCAACCTGTTGATACTCTGGTGTAGAGAATGAGATGGTAAAGTACATTTTATTTTTATGTCTGAAAGTCAAGCAGGTTTAGTATCTCACCGGACCAGCAATTCATCCAAGCTGTAGCTCCTGCTCAAACATTCTTAGAGTACCTACGGAGGAGTGTGACAGGAGTTGTTCTCGGTGCATTGGGTTCATGTGCTTTATATATGGCCTATCACATTTGGCTTGCTAAGAATATCCTGGTGTTTGGGTCCAAGAGAAGCCCAGTGAGATTTATTCTAGAGAGAGCTCATATTCTGATTATGAAAATGATTGACGTGACCTCTAGACCCTTAGAGATCTGGAACTCCCATTCTACTCATACAGCGATTCGATGAGTATTTATTGCTTGGAAGCCCCCTCCTCTGAGGTACTTGAAAGTCAATATTGATGGCGGTGTCTAGGACATATAGGGTCGGGCGAGCTTTGTGATTCATGGATCTGATTCCAAATTGATAATTATTGGGAGAAGCTATCTCTTTGCATCTACGGTACCTGAGGTAGAGCTGCGTGCTGCCTGGACTAAGATTATGCATGCCAGGCAAACCCTAAGGGCCGACCATCTCATGATCGAATATGACTCTACTATGGTGGTGATGTGGATTTAGAACTACACCTCATCTCCTTTTAAAGGATATATCTGTGCTGTTATCAGAATGCCATGTGAGTGACCAGGCATATTTTCTGAAAGGCAAATACTATAGTCGACTGTATTGCAGCCTATGTTGTAGAGTACTTGGAACTCAGGAATATTTTTTTGAGTTGTAGGGGATAATCCCAAGCCCTCTTAAGGATATTTTATTTTCTGATTCTCTTGATTGTATCTACATTTGAATTGTTTGAATATATTATTTCTATTTTAAAAAATACTTAATTTATTTATGATTTAGAATACTTGAATACACAATCGGTTGGACAATAATTTAGAATTAGGATGAAATAGGCACTGTTGGGTATAAAATACCCATAGCCGAAGTTCTCAGCGGGATTGACCCTTGCGGGCTCCGCCCACGACTTCAACCGCAAAGAGGACTCTGTCCGGACTCCTATGGGAGCCGGACTCCATCGCCAACTTCAACTGCCGGTAAGCTCCGTCCGGACTCCTACGAGAGCCGGACTTCACACCTGACTTTAATTGCAGGAAGACTACACCCGGACTCCTACGGGAGCCGGGCTCCGCCCACGACTTCAATCGCAAGGAGGACTCCGCCCGGACTCCTACGGGAGCCGGGCTCCGTCGCCAACTTCAACTGCCGGTAAGCTCCGTCTGGACTCCTACGGGAGCCGGACTTCGCACCTGACTTTAATTGCGGGAGGACTCCACCCGGACTCCTACGGGAGCCGGGCTCCGCCCATGACTTCAATCGCAAGGAGGACTCCGCCCGGACTCCTACGGGAGCCGGGCTCCATCGCCAACTTCAACTGCCGGTAAGCTCCGTCCGGACTCCTACGGGAGCTGGACATCGCACCTGACTTTAATTGCAGGAGGACTCCGCCCGGACTCCTACGGGAGCCGGGCTCCGCCCACGACTTCAATCGCAAGGAGGACTCCGCCTGGACTCCTACGGGAGCCGGGCTCCGTCGCCCACTTCAACTACCGGTAAGCTCCGTCCGGACTCCGACGGGAGCCGAACTTCGCACCTGACTTTAATTGCAGGAGGACTCCACCCGGACTCCTACGGGAGCCGGGCTCCGCCTACGACTTCAATCGCAAGGAGGACTCCGTCCGGACTCCTACAGGAGCCGGGCTCCGTCGCCAACTTCAACTGCCGATAAGCTCCGTCCAGACTCCCACGGGAGCCAGACTTCGCACCTGACTTTAATTGCAGGAGGACTCCACCCGGACTCCTACGGGAGCCGGGCTCCGTCCACGACTCCAAGGGGGACTCCGTCTGGACTCCTACGGGAGCCGGGCTCCGTCCACAACTCCAAAGGGGACTCCGTCCGGACTCCTACGGGAGCCGGGCTTCGCCCACGACTTCAACCGCAAGGAGGACTCCACCCGGACTCCTACGGGAGCCGGGCTCCGTCGCCAACTTCAACTGCCGGTAAGCTCCGTCCGGACTCCTACGGGAGCCGGACTTCGCACCTGACTTCAATTGCAGGAGGACTCCGTCCGGACTCCTACGGGAGCCGGGCTCCGTCCACGACTCCAAGAGGGACTCCGCTCGGACTCCTACGGGAGCCGGACTCCGTCCACAACTCCAAGGGGGACTCCGCCCGGACTCCTACGGGAGCCGGGCTCCGCCCACGACTTCAACCGCAAGGAGGACTCCGCCCGAACTCCTACGGGAGCCGGGCTCCATCGCCAACTTCAACTGCCGGTAAGCTCCGTCCGGACTCCTACGGGAGCCAGACTTCGCATCTGACTTTAATTGCAGGAGGACTCCACCCGGACTCCTACGGGAGCCAGGCTCCATCACCAACTCCGACCGCTGCCGAACTTCAGCCGACGGATCTACACTCCCTGGCGCGACACAGCAACCACCACGATCCTGCTCCACTTCCTGCGACGGATTCCGCGCAGCTCCATCATTCCCTGACAGACCGCTATGACGGCCACGACTCTGCTCCACCTCCTGCGACGGATCCAGCGCGGCTCCACTATTCCCTGGCAGACCGCTATGATGCCCATGATCCTGCTCCACCTTCTATAACGGATACTGCACGATTCTTCCATCCTCTGGCAAGTCGCAACAACGGACGCCGCTCCACTCCCTACGGCAGACTCCACGTGGCGCACTACAGTGAGGGCCACGGGTCCACTCCACTACTCCTCGCAACAAATTCCTCTTGACTGTGGGCGGCCCACTACCAGACGGTTATGAACGTCGCTATCAGTCTGTTGAGCCCTCCGCCTATAAAAAGGAGGACCCCAGATACGTTATTCTATAAGCTCTTGTTTTTACCTAAAAATTCTGCTAAAATTTTCATTCGAGCACTCCATTCTTGTTGAGGCAGAGAACTGACTTGAGCGTCGGAGGGTCTTGCCGGAGCAACCCCACCTTCGGTTTAGACTTCTTTTGCAGGTCCCGGCGGCGACCGTGACTCCCTTGACTCCAACTTCTCCGGCGCAAGCGGATTTTTGCACCAATAGGATTGGCGCTGGAGGAAGGGCTTGAACCTTCGTGGTACCCTTGTTCTTAAAGGAGCGCTCAATGGGACTGCCCCCGGGCATCTTTTCCGGCGTCCTCTCCTCCTTCCTCCACTTGGTCTTTGCTCGATGCCTCCCCGCAAGGCGTCCACGCGACGATCCACGGCCTCTGCGGTCAGATCCCAGGCTCCGACCTCCCCTCCTGTTTCTCAACCTCCTCCTCCTCCTCCGGCGATGGCGATCGGTGCGGAGCAGTTTGATCTGCTAGCGCAGCAGGTCAGAGGCCTCACAGAAGCTGTGCAGGCTATGCAGCAGCAGAAGCAGCCGCAGGCATCAGTGCGTCTGGAAAGGGTGTCGCCGGAATACCAGAATCCGATGGCGGGGCGGGCCACTTGGGCCAGCCGCCCCGTCCTTCTTGGGAAAACGAACCCGAGGGTGGAGAGCCCTCGATCGGACCACGACTCCACCCCTGAAAGATCCCTGCCCCCATTTTGCCAGAGGACCCTCGAGACTCGAAGTCAAGAGGATTTCCTAGACCGGAGACTCCAAGAGATGAACCGGCGGATCGAAGAACTCCGCCATGCTCCCCCCGCTTATGGTGAGGATATTTGCACTGACCCTCCCTTCTCTCAAATGATCATGCAGGAACCGATCCCGCCAAACTTCAAGCTCCTCCAGTTCGAAAGCTACGACGGGACCTCGGACCCGGTTGATCATCTGGAAGCCTTCCGGACGATGATGCTGCTTCACGGTGCTCCCTACGCCATTCTATGCCGGGCCTTCCCATCCACTTTGAAGGAGGCGGCGAGAAACTGGTACTCGGCTCTGAAATCGGGTACCATCTTTTCCTTCGATCAAATGAGCCACCTATTTGTGACCCATTTTGTCAGCAGCCGGCGCCCCCGGAAGGGTTCGGAGTTCCTCATCAATATCAAGCAGAGGGAAGGGGAGTCCATCCGGGCCTACATCAATCGTTTCAACGTCGCGGCGCTGGAGGTCCGGAACTTGGACCAATCAGTCGCAATGGCTGCTCTGAAGGGCGGCCTTCAGAAGAATGACCTTTTGTTCTCCCTGGAGAAGAAGTATCCCAGGGATTTTGCTGATTTGTTGGCTCGGGCTGAAGGATACGCCCGAGCGGAAGAAGCCTTCAAAATGAAGGATGAGGAGACCGCGAGAGAGCGGCAGGTGGGAGACTCGAATAAGCCCGCGATCGAAAAAAGATCGAGAGAAGCTCGGCCACGTTCCCGATCCCCTCCTGGGCACAAGCGTGCCCATACTCCACCCCGAGTACGCAGGCAGAGGAGCCCGGATCATGAGGTTCGACGGGGTTCTCCATCGGGAAGGTTCCGCAACTACGCCCCCCTCAATGCCTCGAAGACCCAGGTACTGATGGAGGTCAGAGAGCAGCTCCCTAGGCCGGAGAGGATGCGCACACACCCCGAGAAGCGCAACCCCAATAAGTTCTGTCTCTACCACCGCGATCACGGCCATGACATGGAGGAATGCATCCAGCTCCGAGACGAGATCGAGGAGCTCATCCGACGAGGTCGACTCGACAAGTTCATACAACGTCGGTTTGAGGGTAGAGGAGATCGGCCAAAGGCCCTGCCGCAACCTGAACCGCCAAGAAGGGAGGAGCAGTCCGGAGATCGGCCTCCCATCGGGACCATCGACTCCATCGTCGGAGGGCCTCAAGGAGGAGCAGACCTCCCACAACCATGGGACTCGAGAAACCTGTAAATGTATCGCCTACGATTTCGCCTTGCATCTAAATTCCTTTCGACTTAACACGCTCTTCCCATTTGGCATGGATTCGTCACGACTGGGTATAACCCCTTCAAACACCTAAAACAAAGTTATGTTAGGAACGGAAGGAGAACCTCATCCTAACATACCTAAAATGAAAGTTCGATTATCTTGAGATCGGATTGGGGGAGAGGCCTTATAGCACCCTAATGTGCCCCCACAGCCATGTCAGGAACAGGAGGAGAACCTCGTCCTGGCATGAGCAAAGTCAAAGGCCCGGTTCTTTTAGACCGGATGGGGGGAGAGGCCTTACAGCGCCCTAATGTACCCCACAGCCATGTCAGAAATAGGAGGAGAACCTCATCCTGGCATGAGCAAAGTCAAAGGCCCGGTTCTTTTAGATCGGAAGGGGGGAGAGGCCTTACAGCGCCCTAATGTGCCCCCACAGCCATGTCAGGAACAGGAGGAGAATCTCGTCCTGGCATGAGCAAAGTCAAAGGCCCGGTTCTTTTAGACCGGATGGGGGGAGAGGCCTTACAGCGTCCTAATGTGCCCCCACAGCTATGTCAGAAACAGGAGGAGAACCTCGTCCAGGCATGAGCAAAGTCAAAGGCCCGATTTTTTTAGACCGGAGGGGGGAGAGGCCTTACAGCGCCCTAATGTGCCCCCACAGTCATGTCAGGAACAGGAGAAGAACCTCGTCCTGACATGAGCAAAGTTGAAGGTCCGATTCTTTTAGACCGGATGGGGGGAGAGGCCTTACAATGCCCTAATGCGCCCCCACGGCCATGTTAGGAATAGGAGGAGAACCTCGTCCTGACATGAGCAAAGTCGAAGGTCCGATTCTTTTAGACCGAATTGGAGGGAGAGACCCTGGCAATGGCCCTTACGTGCCCCCGCGGCCCCATTGGGAACGGGAGGAGAATCTCGTCCTGATGGTGACGAAACCCGATCGCCCGACAAGATCGGATGAAGGGAAAGGGCCCCCCAGCGGTACCTCCACACTCCTATTCACCCCCGCAAGAAGCGAGGGGAGGGCCCTCACTCTGAAAAGAGGAGAAAAATTAAAGAGGAAGAGCGATGAGCTACGACGGAAACAGATGAAGGACGAACCATACCAAAGACCTAAGGAACCTCATCTTAACAAAGACGGAGAGTTCCTACCAAACACCCCCGGCCTCTAAGAAGGCTCTCGACACAAATCAAGAAGATGGCGGTACCTCCGAAATACTATGGAATTCGGACCACCAGGGAAAGCAAACCATCGCATCGGCGATCGGGCACCTCCAAGCGACGCCAACGTCGGACAAGTCGAACGACAAGTGAAGTCCGACGGGTGACAATTTAATATGATATGCAGACGAGGTAACACAAAACCCCCTTTTCTTTTTTATTCCATTTGCGAAATATACACTACGAAGCCCGGAAGGCCAAAGGAAGAAAAACAAAGCGACAAAAGCGGGACAAAACAACAAAAGGGAAAATGTATACATGAAAAGACGGAAGGCCAAGAAGAGCCCTAGGGAAGCTCTGCTCCTTCCGATCTAGAATTACCTACTCCACCCTCTATCCAGGACTGCCTCAGATTCTCAACTTCTTCCTCTAGCTCTCCCTTTTTCAGCAGTGCGTCCTGGAGCGCTCGACGAAGTCGCTGGCTTTCGGCCTTTGCCTCTCGACGCCTCTTTCTCAGGACCTCAGATTCCGCCTCCGTGTCCGTGACGGCCCGCTGCTCGTATGCCAGTTGGATCTTCAGTTGTTGCAGCTCAGCCGTCTTTTCCCCGAGGGCGACAGAAATTCCTTCAACGGTTCCTCTTAGGGACTGGAGCTCATCAGAATTCCGAGCGGAAGTAAGCTGAGCCCTGTCAGCCAGCTGCCTCTGAAGACGGGCAACTTCGTCGGTCGCCACCCTGAGTCTCCCTTTATATTCATCCACCTGCCTGCGCCAATCGGCCCGATGCACGTCGTAGCTCATCTCGGCATCTTGAAGCTGCTGCTGAAGGGCGGAGACCCTCTTCGACCACTCCCGATCGCCGTCGGCCCGAGCCAAGAGCCGGGATGAACTTCCTTCCAGCTGACCGATCTTCTCCTTCGCAGCAGACAGTTCCACCCTGAGAGCGCTGATCTTGGCAGCTTGAGCCCAAATTCGGTCGCTGGCGCTCTTCTTGCATTCCTCAAGCTCCTTCGCGAAGTCCGCCTTCCTCCGGCTATACTCCATGATTCCCTTCACGTGGAGATTCCGAAAGTGGGTGGCCTCTGCGGTGGCTTCAGAATAGCCCTCCCTCAATCTGTGAAGCTCGCCTTCCATCTTCTTTGACCTCTTCGTCAACTGAAGAACCTCCTTCTTCAGCCGCTGAATCGTCGACTTCAGCAGGATCCCCAGGGGCAGGGGAAATGCTTCGGCAGGGCGCTACCATTGGGAGATAAAAGTATCAAGACACGTCTCATCACAGAAAGAAAAGCAGAAAGAAGAAAAGAAGGAGGAAGAAATCGCCTACGATAAGAAATTCAACTTTATTGATTGGATGATTTTTGAAGACAAGAAGGTAAAGAAAAATTGCGAAAAAATAAAACTACAAGGTCGGAGGTCTCAGACCTCAGGGGCAGGAGTTGGAGAGCCCGGCATTCGGGAGGGGGGGCTGCTGCAGCAGTGATGGCAGGAGAGAGACCGGCCTCATCTTCGGACTCCTCACCCAGGAAGTTAAGGTCGAGCTCCGAAAATTTTCTGGCCACCCTCTCCTGGCAGAGCTCGAACCCCTTAATGAATGCCTCCTGGCCGAATTGGACGTTCAGGTCCCTAATCTCTGCGGAGGCCTTGAACACCTCTACCGTAAGAGCCCTGGCCTCCGAGACCAGGACTGGAGTCTGCTCAATCAAATTGGCGACCTCGGCCTCCGCCTTCCTCGCCGTCTCCTCCAAGGTCTGCTTTTCCTCCTCCCATGCTTGTTTCTCTCTTTCCAGGGCCTCTTGGAGGGCGACTACTTCGGCCGTCTTTTCTTTGAGGCGAGCAACTTCGGCCTGACAGTGCTCCTCCACCTGGACGATGTCCCTCCTCGCACGGTTCGTCGCCTCGATATTGGTGAGGAGCTGGTGCCCAATCTGCAAGGACGGCTAGGGGATCAGAACAAGAGCCGAATAGTCGGGTAAATGAAGATTTGCTTATCTCAAGAAAGGACCCTAAAGAGTTCCAGACCCGCCGCTCAGGATCGACGTGATCGATCCTCTCGATGACTTCGGGCAGAATGCAGCCATCGATCAACCACCTGATCAAGTCCCTGTCATTGAAGAGATTCTCCGGCCCTTCTTCGGAGCCGAGGGACTCATCAGCAGCAGTTCGGCGGCTACTCACCCTGTGGGCCACCGACTTCCTTCTCTTCCCCCTCTCGGCTACGGGCGCCTCCGTGGAGCGGACCCCCGAAACGGGGGCCCCAGTCGACGGACTCCTCGAGGAGGTCCGGGAGTCGTTGGCTCGGCATCCGAGGGAATGTCAATCGCTGGAGCCACCTGGACGGGTGCGGCCAAGCTCGACTCCTCCGCCTTGGCCCTCTTCGCCGATCCGGAGGTCGCGACACCCTTTCTTTTGTGGGCCCTGAGGCCCCTGGCAAGCATCGCGCTGCTTCAGCGTCCATTTCTTAAAATAAAAAAAAAAAAAGCAAACCAATCAATCAAGAGTCAGAAATCGACAATGGGGTAAAAAAAAAAAGAAGAAAAAAAAAAAGGAGAAAAAGAGAGAGAAGGAAGAAGAGTGAAAAAAGAGAAAGAAAAAGAAGAAGGGCAGAAGAGAAGAAGATAAAGGAAAAGATGAAGTACTCGCAGGATCCTGGGGGCTCAGCCGATGTTGAATAAAAATTGCTCCCTCAGAAGGTTGGGAAGGGAAGGAGCGGAATAGGCAAGAAGCTTCCGGGCAGCCTGGAGGTCGTCCTCCCCCAGACTGGGGGCCCGGCGAACAGAATCCCTCAGAGAGCCCCAAGGGGGAAGGCCCAGCCTCAAGGTCGGACAGTGGACGAAGTGGTATTTCCCCTTCCAGTTGTGGATCGAAGAGGGGGCACCTTTCAGCAACCTCTTCTTGCCGAACTGGAGGGAGAAATATCACCAGTCCTTCGTCGAAGGATGGCATTTGAAGGTATAAAAATGTCTAAACAGAGAGAGGGACGGCTGGACCTCGACTACGTGGCAAAGGGAGAGAAACCCTATCAAAAACTTAAAAGAATTCGGGGCAACTGAAGCCAAAGAGATATCTAAAAAGCGGAAGAGGGCGACAACAAAGGATGGAAGCGGAAGCCGGAGCCCAGCACGAAACGCCTCCTGATACAGGCAAAAGCGGCCAGATGGGCGGAGGGGCCGGGAAGCTCCAGGTCATACTCTGAGGAAACTCCATACTGAACCCTTATCAGCAGGAGTTCATCCGGAGTCAAGAAACATGGAATGGCGCCCGGCGCGAAAATCGGGTGAGGCCCCACCCCAGGTACGGATTCATCTACAGAACGGGGGACCTGAGGGGTGGAGGCGGAAGAACTCCCAGAGCCGCTGGAAGCGAAAGAGCCAAAAGACATTTCAAATGACTTCTAATGTAGACTCTAAAGATCCCGAAGGAGACAGATGGGGCAAAGGACAAGAGGTCACAGTAGACTAACTCAGAGGAATACGACAGAAGAAAATGGCAAAGAAAAGGCTCCTAGATGGCGAAAAGAGAGGCGGAGGTTTCGGGATTAACCTAGATCGCTCTGAGAGATGCAGAGGGGCGAGGACAGGGACGACTCGAAGGGCGCCTATGTCCCAAGGAGACGCCAAGAGAGAAAGGGCACTTGAAGAAAGGGTGGATACCACTAGAATTCTGAAGCGGAATAAGGGCCCCAAAGGCGGAAGGACAGATTTATATAGACCATGGGATCCAGCGCCATAATGATCGCGAATCTCCTCAGGCTGGTCTGCGCTCGACACGTATCCCACTCACCACGGCAGGCGGTTGAAAGCGGCTGGCGGTTGGCAGGGCCATTACTGCATCGTACCTGAGCCAGTGTACCAGCGGAAATTTTGAAGAGTCCTTTCGTATCGGCTCGAATTGAAAAGACCCCAGCACGCGCACATTTAATGCCAAAATATCTGGAGGCGGTCGTGCGCAGGATTCGAGGGGACAACTTTGGCTATGCCAATCTCTCTGTACTTCCTTCATTCGAAATTCAAACTCGAAAATAGGGGGACTGGTGTTGGGTATAAAATACCCACAGCCGAAGTTCTCAACGAGATTGACCCTTGCGGGCTCCGCCCACGACTTCAACCGCAAGGAGGACTCCGCCCGGACTCCTACGGGAGTCGGGCTCCGTCGCCAACTTCAACTACCGGTAAGCTCCGTCCGGACTCTTACGGGAGCTGGACTTCGGACCTGACTTTAATTGCAGGAGGACTCCACCCGGACTCCTACGGGAGTCGGGCTTCGCCCACGACTTCAATCGCAAGGAGGACTCCGCCCGGACTCCTACGGGAGCCGGGCTCCGTCGCTAACTTCAACTGTCGGTAAGCTGCGTCCGGACTCCGACAGGAGCCGGACTTCGCACCTGACTTTAATTGCAGGAGGACTCCACCCGGACTCCTACAGGAGCCGGGCTCAGCCCACGACTTCAATCGCAAGGAGGACTCCGCTCGGATTCCTACGGGAGCCGGACTCCGTCGCCAACTTCAACTGCTGGTAAGCTCCGTCCGGACTCCTACGGGAGCCGGACTTCGCACCTAACTTTAATTGCAGGAGGACTCCGCCCAGACTCCTACGGGAGCCGGGCTCCGCCCACGACTTCAATCGCAAGGAGGACTCCGCCCGGACTCCTACGGGAGCCAGGCTCCGTCGCCAACTTCAACTGCCGGTAAGCTCCGTCCGGACTCCTATGGGAGCCAGACTTCGCACCTGACTTTAATTGCAGGAGGACTCCACCCGGACTCCTACGGGAGCCGGGCTCTGCCCACGACTTCAATCGCAAGGAGGACTCCGTCCAGACTCCTACGGGAGCCGGGCTCTGTCGCCAACTTCAACTGCCGGTAAGCTCTGTCCGGACTCCTACGGGAGCCGGACTTCGCACCTGACTTTAATTGCAGGAGGACTCCGCCCGGACTCCTATGGGAGCCTGGCTCCATCCACGACTCCAAGGGGGACTTCGTCCGGACTCCTACGGGAGCCGGGCTCCGTCCACAACTTTAAGAGGGACTCCGCCCAGACTCCTACGGGAGCCGGGCTCCGCCCACGACTTCAACCGCAAGGAGGACTCCGCTCGGACTCCTACGGGAGCCGGACTCCGTCGCCAACTTCAACTGCCGGTAAGCTCCGTCTGGACTCCTACGGGAGCCGGACTTCGCACCTGACTTTAATTGCAGGAGGACTCCGCCCGAACTCCTACGGGAGCCAAGCTCCGTCACCAACTCCGATTGCTACCGAACTTCAGCCGACGGATCTGCACTGGCGCGACACAGCAACCACCATGATCCTGCTCCACTTCCTGCGACGGATTCCGCGCAGCTCCATCATTCCCTGACAGACCGCTATGACGGCCACGACTCTGCTCCACCTCCTGCGACGGATCCCGGGCGGCTCCACTATTCCCTGGCAGACCGCTATGATGCTCACGATCCTGCTCCACCTTCTGTAACAGATACTGCGCGATTCTTCCATCCTCTGGCAAGTCGCGACAACGGACGCCGCTCCACTCCCTGCGGCAGACTCCACGTGGCGCGCTACAGTGAGGGCCACGGGTCCACTCCACTACTCCTCGCAACAAATTTCTCCTGACTGTGGGCGGCCCACTACCAGACGGTTATGAACGTCGCTATCAGTCTGTTGAGCCCTCCACCTATAAAAAGGGGGACCCCAGATACGTTATTCTATAAGCTCTTATTTTTACCTAAAAATTCTGCTAAAATTTTCGTTCGAGCACTCCATTCTTGTTGAGGCAGAGAACTGACTTGAGCGTCGGAGGGTCTTGCCGGAGCAACCCCACCTCCGGTTTAGACTTCTTTTGCAGGTCCCGACGGCGACCGTGACTCTCTCGACTCCAGCTTCTCCGGCGCAAGTGGATTTTTGCACCAACAGGCACCATATGGTAGTTGCTATCAGCTAAGATCAAGCCAAGCCTGAAGTCTTGAGCAAATCAAAAACTACTTAAATATATGTGCATTCATTTGATGGACCACATCTAATCTAGTTGAGGAGTGACGTCATGTTTGAGAGTCCCACCAGATTAACTGTTGATTGGGTTGGATCTAAATGCCTTAATTACTAGAGCCAAATGTGATTTTGAGATTTTGCTAAGAGGCAAAAAAAAAAAAAAAAAACGGCCTTTGAGATTGCCTGCCCTCCATGACGAACAACAACTAATATTTATATATTTTCGTGGGAATATCAAACTTTTTTTGTGATATATCTACATGTTGCTCTAGAATATGGCATATTGACCTGGTTGGCATTTCCAAAGTCACAACTGTTGTCTACAACATGAATAGGAAATGTAGCTGATGAGTTTGTGACATGCACCAAGTCCTCTATGTCACAATATCAAACATTATTTCTTGGATCCATAGAGCTCTGAAATGTATAATTCAAGCAACAGGAACGTGACATGCATCGCCTGGCTTATTTTCAAATATTATTGATGTCACGACTACCAGTAGATGCTACATACCCGCCTTATCCTAATCTACATAAAGTTGTTTGTTTATTGCTAATCTTATCATTCTCACTGCTGCTGTCAGTTCAATTGCTCCTCATCCTTAATTTCCTCCTGCAGAACTGACCAAAGGTCAATAAGCATGGAAACTGAAGTGGTGCTCCAATTTGGAGCAAACTGATGCCATCCATCCCTCTCGCATTTGTTCGTCTCAGACCCTTGCGCATCAAAAACAGATAGGTCGATGTCCCTCCGACACCAAGTCCAATTAAGGGGTGGGGTCCGCTTGTGGGGCACCATGGCAGCCCAACGGGTCCCCCACCAACGCAGCAGGGCCATTGGAGGGATTTCCCCTGCCATCTTTTCTTTATCACGACCCCACTTCGTAAATAATGTCGCTTTCTTTGAAGAACGTGAGGTCACGGTCAAAGGAACCAACCAAAGTTGGTTGGCAACGTCAAGAAATGCTCTTTCCCTCGGGGCTGACGGTCAGCCAAAGCGCTGCAAACCCGTGCGAACTCATGAGCCCATCACCATAAACAATTGGTCATACTATTTTAGTAGTATCATATATGGCGCCATCATGATACGTTTATAAACTAGTCCAGCTTAGAAAGAGATGGACTGGTTTAAATACTTAGCTACCGAATCGAGGGGGGGCATTTCAGACCAGTAGTATTGGTTCCGAGGAGGAGGGGCATCTCTCTCTCTCTCTCTCTCTCTCTGTCTCTCTCTCTCTCTCTCTCTCTATATATATATATATATAGCTTAGTATCTCTAAAAGGATGATATTTCATTAATTTTTATATGATTTCCGGCAGGACCTGCCATCCGGACCCAGAGGTATGGACAGGCACTTGTCTTGTTCTCCCTATCTTTTCTTAAGCTCGTATACAGCAAACAATTTTAGGTACAGTATTTGACCCCCTGCATGACTGTAGGAGGAAGATCAGGTGGCAGAGGCAACTAAAGCCGGCGATTCCATGCAAGCAAAGCAGGGTCCAATAATTGCTTTAGCTTATGAGATCTGAGAATAAGAAATTTTGGAATAGAAAAAGTTATATCAAATAAAATAGTTATATCACTTTTTTCTTTGACTATAATAATTAAAATATTTTTTTGAAAGTGAGAAAGTCGAGTCTAATATTATTTTCGTAGACTAGTGAGAAGCAAGCGAGAATACAGACTCGTCTCGAAAGAGAGCCGGGAGCGATCAAAAGCGATAAACACTTTTTTATATTTTTGACTGATTCAATTGATAACGAGAGATAATGGTATTCCGACCATGCCCAAAGAAAAAAACAAAAAATATTTTTATCCTTAATAAAAATAAAATTTTTAAAAAAATTTCTAATAGAAGAATATGCGGAATTATGACTTTATGCTAGGGATTTCTCGCGGCATCCATATCTCTTGGAAGAGATATTAATTCTTAATTCGGTCAAATTTGGGTAACATTATAGCACCTTATTAATGCATGTTCGTAAATTCTCTTGGTAGACACAGGATAAATCTTATCCCAATTTTGTTCATGAATCTGAACTGAAAGATATATATATATATATATATATATATATCCACGTATGAGTTATGACCAAGGTATTGTTAAGACACAGCTAACCTTGTGACTGCACCCGAAGTACCAGTAATATTTCCAGTCATCAATGTTTGTCCCCTAAAATTAAGGAGCCAACCACCTGTGTCCATTTACAAGCCAATTACCAGTATCCAATCGACAAGTTGCTTGGAACACGAAGGCAATAAGGACTGGTGGTGTACAGGGACAAGGAGTTGCATAGGGCCAGCAGGGCAACATGGTATCCTGCTACATTTATTTTGTGGTCGTTTAAATATTGGTAATGTAGCACAATCGATCCATTAAAGGCGCGTATTGGACATGCGCAAGCACACGTGGGGCTCAAACACGATAGCAGCTGCAACGCAGGTGATTCAATGGTTTGATAATTACGTATAGCTATAAAAATCAAAACTCCTATGAAATCAGGGTTGCCAATCCGTGTATCCATCCGTTGGTGTAGCAACGCCAGCTCGAATTATTTCACCTTTATTGCCACGGTTGGACAATAAAGTGATTCAACATCATGGTTATAGCATTTATTTCACTTGTTTTGGGACAGATGGAGATTAAATAATGAACTAAAAAGAAAAAAAAAAAGAAAAAAATTAATAGGAGAAAAAGAGCATACACTACTTATGGTTAGATCTATTGGCCTATATTCATAAATAGAAAAAATGCAAAAGCTCCACTAAAAAAAGTTAGAGATTATAGAATACAAGATTATGTCACAAACTCTGAACTTTAAAATATCAAATCTCTAAAATATTTAATTACTATTTTCCAATAGAGTTATAAAAAATATATATTATAGAATAACTTAATTTAGATTTGAACTAGTATTTTTATAATAATTAAATTAGAACAATATATAACTTGTGTCTTTAGTCAATATGGATTTGAATTGGTATCCTAAGTCAATTTTTTAATATTGATATATGTGGACTTAACCTTCCACAGTTTGTAAGCTTATGACATAGTTGGCAAGTTGTACTGTGTTAAAACAAAACCTGACGCTGCTTTAATTAGCCCCAAATTAGTATACGTGTGGCAGCCCATCATTATTTCCTTAGCGAGAACTAATAATTGCTAGCACTGACCTTACTGTTGAAAATGAGTGGCGTATAGGAGCAACTCAGCAGTATTTCAACCGGATTTGTGTGTGTGTGTGTGTGTGGTCATTTTAACCTCATTGCCAAAGACTGAAAAAAGTAACCGGTAGTTTCCATATATCCAATCCAATGCAACCTGAGGTCTTTCATCTCAATAACATTGATTGGGATTATACAAGCATTTGCCATTTTAGCAACAACAAGGTTCAATTCCGCAGGACGACAGCCCTTGCGTTGATAGCCGATTATATCTAGCATTGGTCTCCTGAGTGCTGTCTCCGTCGGTCCACGCCTGGCATCCAGCCAATGGAATAATTATCAAATAGAGGATGAAGAGCAGCCCCTTCCATTTTTATGGCTTTTATTTGCACTGTATATGCTGGCATCTTTCATTTGCATGCAGATATCTTGCGCACCTCAATCACTTAGTTGTGTAACTCAGGCAGTGAATGTTAATTTGCCATGGGAGTATGTGTCACATCTACTTTCACATATTACTTCTAATTCCAAGGGGCGGAAATACTTGAACATACATAAAAGTTAGCTACGATACAAGGATAAATGAACGAATGAGGGAGCGCTATGGTAAGGACTGGTGTCGGGTGCATTGCTGTCGTCGAAGATAAGAACGCGAGGCCTTTTAGCGCAAAGCCTGGCAAAAGTCACGATCAAAGGCGTAGGCTTTCACTTGGTCCCCCCCGTCTTCGTGGAACTTAGCGTTCTCCAAGTGGGAAGATAAGGACAAGCGTGGAGGCTTTGCATACAGACTTAGGGGAGGCATGCGGTGCTGAGAGATTACTTGGCCCATGTCAAGTGTTTCCGTTTTACCAGTTTAAATAAATAAAGCTTCAGATATCACAGGCCATACATATCTATGAGGAAAACCATAACTTGTCATCATTAGCGAGCACAATCATAGAGATGGAAACTTTCCCACCCGTGGTAGTGGTGTTGTAGGATTCGGTGCACCATGCATGGATGGCCGTCATTACAAGATAGATGCCTACGCATGAGTGCGGACTACGGGATCCGCACTCAAACTTTCCGCAAAGAGAAGAGGCTTTCCAAATTTGTACTTATAAAAAAGTTTTAAGCTTTTTATTTATTAATAAATTTTTTTATAATTAATTGACATCACAAAAAAAAAAACAGAAAAAGAAAAGATAATAGTTAAAAACAAAGCCATTTAATAGCTCATTTATTTTGTACCTTATAGGATGGTGGCAACCACATTGATAGTAATTACTACGGTTGCTACTATTGCTTTAACAGTTATTATTACTATTCCAAATTATAGTTGGAGATCGCATGCGCGCGTGTGTGTATATATATATATATATATATATGCACGCGCGTGCATATATATATATATATATATATATATATATATATATATATATATATATATATATATATATATGTTGGTGTAAAAATTCATCTGTGTTGGAGAAGTTGGAGTCGAGAAAGTCGCGGTCACCGCTAGGACCTGCAAAAGAAGTCTAAATCGGAGTTGGGATTGCTTTGGCAAGACCTCCGACGCTCAAGTCAGTTCTCTGCCTCAACAAGAATGGAGTGCTTGAACGAAAATTTTAGCAGAATTTTGAGATAGAAATTAGAGCTTAGAAAATAACGTATCTAGAGCCCCCCCTCTTTATAGGCGGAGGAAGCAACGGATTGATAGCGACGTTTGTAACCGCCTAGCAGTGGATCGCACGGGACCAGGAGGAATTTATTATGAAGAGTAATGGGATGGAGTCGTGGCTGTCACCATGGCTCACCGCGTGGAGTCTGTTGTGGAGAGTAGAGCAGCGTCCGTTGTCGCGACTTGCCAGAGGGTGGAGGAACCGCGCGGTATCCGTCGCAGGAAGTGGAGCAGAATCGTGGCCATTATTGCGACCTGCCAGGGAGTGATGGAACCATGCGGAATCCGTTGCAAGAAGTGGAGCAGAGTCGTGGCCGTTACTGCGGCCTGCCAGGAAGTGATGGAGCCGTGCGGAATCCGTCGCAAGAAGTGGAGCAGAGTCGTGGCCGTTACTGCGGCCTGTCAGGGGGTCCAGGCCTGTCGGTCGAGGTTCGGTTGGAGTCCGGTCTCCGTAGAAATCCGGATGGGGATCATTTGTCGAGGAGTCTCGGCCAAGGCCTGTCTACAATAAAAATCCGAAAGGAATTCGTCCATAATGGAAGCTCGGGTGAAGGCTTACGGTGGGAATCCGGTACGGACCGCTCGTGGTGGAAATTTGAAGTAGATTGTTTGCAGCGGAAACTCGGAGTGGGTCGCTTGCAGTAGGAGCTCGAAGTCCGGCTCCCGTAGGAGTCCGGACGAAGTCTTCCTGCAGCCGGAGTTGGGGATGAAGTCCGGCTCCCGTAGGAGTCCGGACGAAGTCTTCCTGCAGCCAGAGTTGGGGACGAAGTCCGGCTCCCGTAGGAGTCCGGACGAAGTCTACCTGCAATTGAAGTCGGGGACGAAGTCTGGCTCCCGTAGGAGTCTGGACGAAGTCTACCTGCAATTGAAGTCGGGGATGAAGTCCGGCTCCCGTAGGAGTCCGGACGAAGTCTTCCTGCAACTGAAGTCGGAGACGAAGTCTGGCTCCCGTAGGAGTCCGGACGAAGTCTTCCTACAGCCGGAGTAGGGGCGAAGTCTGGCTCCCGTAGGAGTCTGGACAAGGTCTACCTGCAATTGAAGTCGGGGATGAAGTCTGGCTCCCGTAGGAGTCCAGACGAAGACGACCTGCAATTGAAGTCGGGGACGAAGTCCGGCTCCCGTAGGAGTCCGGACGAAGTCTTCCTGCAGCCAGAGTCGGGGCAAAGTCCGGCTCCCGTAGGAGTCCGGACGAGGTCTACTCGCAATTGAAGTCGGGGACGAAGTCCGGCTCCCGTAGGAGTCCGGACGAAGTCTTCCTGTAGCCGGAGTCGGGGCAAAGTCCGGCTCCCGTAGGAGTCCAGACGAGGTCTACCCACAATTGAAGTCGGGGACGAAGTCCGGCTCCCGTAGAAGTCCGGATGAAGTCTTCCTGCAGCCCGAGTCGGGGCGAAGTCCGGCTCCCGTAGGAGTCCAGACGAGGTCTACCTGCAATTGAAGTCGGGGACGAAGTCCGGCTCCCGTAGGAGTCCGGACGAAGTCTACCTGCAATTGAAGTCGGGGACGAAGTCTAGCTCCCGTAGGAGTCCGGACGAAGTCTTCCTGCAGCCGGAGATGGGGCGAAGTCCGGCTCTCGTAGGAGTCCGAACGAGGTCTAGAAGGTGGTCGATCATCGTGGAAACTTGGGTGGAGTCCGTCCATCGTGAAGAATCCGGTCGACGCTGGTGGGGGCTTATCCGTCGGCAAAATTTGGGAGTGTTGCGGAGGCTCGACTGCCAGAGAGGTTCGGAGAGATGTCGTCGGTGGTCGGAAGTCGGTAGGATCCCCAGAGGGTCACTCCTGTCATGAACTTCGGCTGGGGGGTATTTTATACCCAACACCAGTCCCCCTACTTCCGAGTTCGAGTTTCGAATGAAGGAAGTACAGAGAAATTTTCACAGCCGAAGTTGTTTCCTTGAATTATGCATATGACCGCCCTCGAAAATCTTGGCAATCAATGCGTGCGTGCTGGAGTCTTTTTCCGATTAGGGCAATCCGAAGAGTCTTTTTCGAAATTTTTCCTGGAGCGTAGTCCTAAGCGCCACACCATAATGGTCCCGCCAGCAGCCAGCCTTACGTCACGGTGAGTGGGACACATGGCGGGCCTCGGTGGACTTAGGGATATCCGCCACCATAACTGCGCCAGGCCCCGCCGCTTATTTAAGCCCCCCTCCTTCCCTCCAGGGGCTTCACTTCGCCTGAGAGTCGACATCTTTCTTCTGTCTGAGAGTTTGGTCACTCCACCGGCGCCCTTTTTGACCCTGAGCACTCTTCGCACCAGTCTTCGCCATCTCCGCCGGCACCCCGCCGCCTTCAGTCTTCCTGCCCCTTCGAGGGGTTCTCCCGCCGGGGCTTCTGCCCAGGAGGCCAACCTCGAAAGGATGCCACGGATCAAGAGGAGTAGGAGGGGAAAAACAGCGGCCTGCGAATTCTCCGACTGTCGAACTGTCACTGAGGGTTCCCACCGCCTCAAAGGAGGCTCGAGGGAGAATTCCTTCAACAACAGGGATTTAATAACGGAAACAACCGGTGAGCGCGTTCCGCCTGAGAATCTCGGAGTAGTTGAACGGGGTGACACCGGTCAAGGGGCAGAGTTGTCGTCACAAGCTGTGGCGGGATTCTTGACGTCGTCGGGGTCGAGGGACCAGAAGCGATCGACGCCGACGGTGGGGCAGTAGAACTTGTTGCGGGGACGGTGGAAGTAGCGCATGCCGACCTTGTCGAAGTATCTAGGACGGTGGTTGTCGTGGAGTACACGGTGGTGGTGCATGCCTCCGGCGCCATCGCGGCCTCCGGGGTGCCTCCGGTTCTTCTTGATGCAGGTCATCGTCATCGCTGCCGTCGCCGCCGCTGTCCTTTGAATTCTATCCCCCCCTTTTCCCTTAGGGTCGGGGCTTCGGCGATGGAGCGGAATGAGGTGGGGGGTGAGAGCAGAGGGGTTTATCACATGCACTGGAAGATACTGCTAAAAAGGATGGAACTGGAAGGAGAAGTCGAGAGCTTGAAGTGGTCCCTAACGTGTTCCTTTCGAGTCTTGTAGTAATGTTTTTTTTCCTCGGCCCTCAGGGTCTTGTAACGTACATTTTGTTAATCGAGAATGAGAAGGAGATTTTGTTATTGTTGCCTACCGAACTTCTTTCATTCACCATTGTTATTGTTGCATTCCTCTTCTCTTTTCCTTTTCGTCTGCTTTCTCTCTTCTTCTCCCCCCCTCCTTTTTTTTTTTTTGTCGACGTCGCCCGGAGGTTACTGGTCGTTGCCGCATCAGCTCGTTTTTTCGGTCGCCTTCCTTCCTCAGCCTTAAGGGCTCTGTGGTGTATACTTAATTAACGACATGAGAAGAGAATTTTTCGTTACCTCTTTTACTCGCATGTTGAATTGTCGTTTGCCGAGCTTCTTTCGGCTTTTGTCTTGCTCGATATCGATGCCGTTCGGAGGCACCCGATTGCCGTCGTATTGACCCATCCTTTTGTCCACGGTCACAGACTTGCCCGGGGCCGCTCGGGTTTGACGCCCCCTTTCAGAGATCGAGCTCGGAGGCCCGAGCTTCTCGTCACCCTGAGGAAGACGTCTTATCTCTGGTCTGTGTCGAGAGCTTCCGTGAAGGTCAGGGATTTTGATAAGAACTCCAATCCTCGCTGAGACGAGGTTCCTCGCATCTTCGATGCGATTCATTTTCCATTCGTCGCTGATGCAGTTCGTCGCTTTCCTTTTTAACTCCTCTCTCCTTTTTTCTTTTTCTTTTTTTCGAGTGAGGGTTTCCCTCCGCTCTTGGTGGGGTCGCGAAAGTACGAAGGGGTCGCCGGTAAGGTTCCCTTCTTCTTATCTGGTCTTAAATGACCAGATCTCAATTGGCATCAGGACGGGGTTCTTCCCCTATTTCTGACGTAACCGGTTTTAGCTCAGGTTAGGATGAGGTCCTCCTCTTGTCGCTAACAGGGCTATGGGGGCACATACGGGCGTTGCGGGGCCTCTCCCCCCATCCAGTCTAAGTGTAACCGGGCCTTCGACCTTGCTCAAGTTAGGACGAGGTTCTCCTCCTGTCCCTAACAGGGCTGTGGGGGCACATACGGGCGTTGCAGGACCTCTCCCCCCATCCGGTCTAAGGATAACCGGGCCTTCGACTTTGCTCATGTTAGGGCAAGGTTCTCCTCCTGTCCCTAACATGGCTGTGGGGGCACACGTGGGTGTTGCAGGGCCTCTCCCCCCATCCGATCTAAGGAGAATCGGACCTTCGACTTTGCTCAAGTTAGGGCGAGGTTCTTCTCCTGTCCTTAATAGGGCTGTGGAGGCACATGTGGGCGTTGCAGGGCCTCTCCCCCCGTCCGATCTAAGGAGAACCAGACCTTCGACTTTGCTCATATTAGGGCGAGGTTCTTCTCCTATCCCTAACGTGGCTGTGGGGGCGCATGTGGGCGTTGCAGGGCCTCTCCCCCCATCCGGTCTAAGGAGAACCGGGCCTTCGACTTTGCTCAAGTTAGGGCGAGGTTCTCCTCCTGTCCCTAACAGGGCTATGGGGGCACATGTGGGCGTTGTAGGGCCTCTCCCCCTGTTCGGTCTAAGGAGAATCGGGCCTTCGATTTCATCGAGACGAAGTTCTCCTCCTACTTCCGACACAGTTTGTTTTGACTGTCCTGTCGATATAGGCTCGCGCCAAGAGAGAAGACATATGAATATGAAATTTTTACTTAAAACAAAGTTATCGGTAATACATTCGTAAGTTTTTCGAGCTCCATGGCCGCGGGAGGTCTGCTCCCCCGAGCTCCTTGAGGTAATAAGTTTCGGGCCGGACTACTTCTTTGACTTTGTATGGACCTTCCCAATTTGGGGCGAGTTTCCCTCGATCTTGAGGTTGCGAGACAGCGGCTCGTCGAAGCACTAGATCTCCTGCTCTAAAAACTTTATTCTTGATCCGGGAATTGTAATAACGGGCGACTTTCTGTCTGTAGGCTGCCATCCAAACTTGAGCTACCTCCCGTTTTTCTTCCAGTAAATCGAGGTTGGCTTTAAGACCTTGCGAATTGTGATGTTCATTGAATGCCACGACTCGTGCCGACGGAAGTTTAAGCTCAATTGGGATAA
Organism: Elaeis guineensis; assembly: GCF_000442705.2. NCBI lineage: Eukaryota > Viridiplantae > Streptophyta > Magnoliopsida > Arecales > Arecaceae > Elaeis > Elaeis guineensis. The sequence goes on along the minus strand of NC_026005.2, from coordinate 77,177,781 downwards.
CAGCCTCCATTCCGAAGGCTAGGGCGAAGGGGGTCTCCTCCGTGGACAGTCTTTGGGTAGTTCGGTACGTCCATAGCATATGATAAAGTTCATCTGCCCAAGTTTCCTTCACCTTTTCGAGCCTTATCTTGATCCCTTGCAGTAGGATTCTGTTGGTCACTTCAGCTTCGCCGTTCGCCTGAGGATGGGCTACTGATATGAAGTTGTGGGAGATGTTTAGATCTTCACAGAATTCGACGAATCTCGCTCCTGCAAATTGCCGTCCATTATCAGTAATTAGGGTTCTCGACAGGCCGAACCTGCAAACGATTGACTTTCAGACGAAGTCTTGCACTTTAGCTTCTGTGATTTTCGCCAGCGGTTCGGCCTCGACCCACTTGGTGAAATATTCAATCGCTACCAGGAGGAACTTTCTCTGCCCCGACGCCACAAGAAAGGGTCCAAGGATATCCATCCCCCATTGCGCAAAAGGCCATGGGGCACTCAAGGGTGTAAGCTCGGTGGCAGGCTGTCTCTGGATGTTGGCATATCTCTGACATCGGTCATACTTTCTGACGTATTCAATCGAGTCATGATGCATTGTCAGCCAGTAATATCCTTGGCGGAGCAACTTGTGGGATAAGGATCTAGCCCCCAGATGGCTTCCGCAGATTCCTTCATGCACCTCCCACAAGGCGTATTCAGCTTCTGAAGGTCGGAGGCATTTTAAAAGGGGCAAAGAGTATGATCTCTTGTACAGCTTGTCCTCATAAAGGATGTACCGGGAGGTTTGATTTCTGAGCTTCTGAGCTTCTTTTGCATCATGAGGGAGAACTCCGTCCCTGAGATATGCCATCAGTGGGTCGATCCAATTAGGCTCGTGATCAATTTTCATCACGGGTCGCGATTCTTCCGTACTTGGGCACTTCAGAACTTCAAAGAGAACACCCTTGGGCAATTCAGCCGGAGCCAGCATAGCCAGCTTGGAGAGAAGATCGGCTCTGGTATTTTCCATTCTTGGAATCTGCCTGATGTGGAAGCTACTAAAGGCGGAGACAAGCTCCTTTACCTTTTCAAGATACTTAGCCATGCTGTCCTCCCACGCTTCGTAGTTTCCGTTGACTTGTCCCACTACCAATTGGGAGTCGCTGTGAACTTGGAGCCGATCTACTCCCAATTCTTTGGCGATCCTCAACCCTGCGATCAGAGCTTCATATTCAGCTCCATTGTTTGTTGCGGGAAACTTGAAGCGCAGAGCGTACTCCGCGATGATTCCCTCTGGATTGATCAAGATCAGACCCGTGCCTGCACCCGACATGTTGGAAGACCCGTCCACGTAGAGGGCCCAAAAGCAATCAGGGAGGTCGGCTTCTTCTTCAAGGGAGTTCGGTCGGGGTTCAAGGTCGTCAATTTCATGCTGTTCCAGTTCGGCCTCCTTCAAGATAGTGCACTCTAATATAAAATCTGTCAATATCTGGGCTTTTACCGTCGGTCTAGGTCGATAGTTGATGTCGAATTTGGTGAGCTTGATCGCCCATTTTGCCATCCTCCCGGAGGCATCTGCCCGGTGCAGAATCGCCTTGATCGGCTGGTCGGTGAGTAACGTTACGGTGTGCCCTTGAAAGTAGAGTCGGAGCCTCCGGGCTGCAATCAACAAGGCATAAGTTAGTTTTTCTAATTTAGTATACCTGGTTTCGGCGTCACTCAACGCACGACTGACGTAGTAGATCGGCCGTTGAATTTTCGCCTCTTCCTTGACAAGGACTACTGCGAGAGCCATCGGAGAGATCGCCAGGTACAAAATCAGCTCCTCTCCAGGCTCGGGCTTCGCCAACAACGGAGGCGAGCCGAGGTAGCTCCTTAGCTCTTCGAATGCCTGTTGGCACTCAGGGGTCCAATAGAAGTTCTTCGACCGCTTGAGGGTTTGGAAGAAGGGTAAGCACCATTCGACCGACCTCACGACGAAGCGATTCAGGGCTGCTACCCTCCTTGTAAGGCGTTGAACCTCTTTTATCGACTTCGGGGCGACCATCTCCTGGATGGCACGAATTTTCTCTGGATTGGCTTCAATCCCGCACCCCGATACCATGAAGTCCAGGAACTTCCCCGAGGTCACTTCGAAAGCATATTTAGTTAGGTTCAGCTTCATCTTATATTTTCGTAGGGCGCCGAAGGTCTCCTCGAGGTCGGCGACGTGGTTCATGAAAGATTTGCTTTTCACGAGCATGTTGTCCACGTAGACCTCCATGTTGCGGCTGATCTGCTCCTTGAAGATTTTGTTCACCAACCGCTGATAGGTCGCACCTGCATTTTTTAGGCCAAAAGGCATGACCCTGTAACAGTAAAGGCCACGGTTAGTAATGAAAGCAGTCTTTTCTTCATCTTCCGGTGCCATCCTGATTTGGTTATAGCCAGAGAATGCATCCATAAAGGTGAGAAGCTCATGGCCCGAGGTCGCATCCACCAGTTGATCAATCTGGGCAGAGGGTAGCTGTCCTTTGGGCAGGCTTTATTCAGCTTTTTGAAGTCTATACACATCCTCCACTTGCCGTTTGCCTTTCTGACTAGGACAACGTTGGAAATTCAGTCAGGATAATTGACTTCTCTAATGAATTCGGCTTTCAGGAGTTTGTCCACTTCCTCGGCTATCGCTTTCTGCCTCTCCGGTGTATGACCTCGGATTTTTTTTTTCGTCGGCCGATGCTTTGGATCGACGGCCAAACAGTGCTCCATGACTTCCATGTCAATCCCCGGCATGTCTGCTGGGACCCAAGCGAAAACGTCCGCATTCTTTCGTAGAAAATCGACGAGATGCGCCCGCACCTCTTCCCCCAGGTTGGAGCCGATCTTCACCACATGCTCCGCATTCCCGTCGTTCAAAGGGATCGAAACCAGATCTTCGATTGGGCCGCCCCTCTCCTCAGCGAGGTCATCGCGGGCGTCCAGCCCATGAACTAGACAGAGGTCGGATTGGTCACTTCTTTGCAAGGCTATGTTGTAGCAGTGTCTGGCCAAGGCTTGGTCTCCCCTGACTTCTCCGACCCCCTGGTTGGTAGGGAATTTCAATTTCAAATGGTAGGTTGACATGACGGTCCGGAGAGCGTTGAGGCCAGGTCGGCCGAGGATTGCATTGTAGGCTGACGGTGCCTTCACCACCAGAAAATTCATCAGAGCTCTGGATTGTCTTGGATATCGACCCGCAGTTACAGTCAAAGTTATTACTCCCTCCATCGGGACAGCATCGTCGGTAAACCCTACCAGAGAGGAGCTAATCGGCCCCAAATGGCCGTCAAGGATGGACATTCTTGAGAAAGCGTTGTAGAACAAAATATCGGCCGAACTTTCATTATCGACAAGAATGCGGCGGACGTCGTAATTAGCTATATTCAAGGAAACTACAACCGCATAGTTATGAGGAAATTGAACTCCCCGAGCATCTTCTTCAGTGAAAGTTATGGATTCCTCAATCTTTTGCCGCTTGGGAGGTCCGACCAATACGCCGGTCGCTCCCCGTCGGGATTCTTCCGAGATGGTGTTGGCGAAATCCATCGGAGGTCGATTGTCTGACCGCTCCATGCCGGAGGAGGAGGAGCCTGAGAAACTGGAGGCGAGGTCGGAGCCTGAGATCTGGCCACGGAGGCCGTGGGTCGCCGTGTGGATGCTTTGCGGAAAGGCATTGGGCGAAGATCTAGTGGGGGAAGAAAGAGAGGACGTCAGAAAAGATGACCGGAGGTGGTCCCGTTGAGCGCTCCTTTAAGAACAAGGGTACTGCGAAGGCACACGCCCTTCCTCTAGTGCCAATCCTGTTGGTGCAAAAATCCACCTACGTCGGAGAAGCTGGAGTAGAGGAAGTCGCGGTCGCCGCCAGGACCTGCAAAAGAAGTCTAAACCGGAGTTGGGGTTGCTCCGGCAAGACCCTCCGACGCTCAAGTCAGTTCTCTGCCTCAACAAGAATGGAGTGCTCGAACGAAAATTTTAGCAGAGTATTGGGATAGAAATTAGAGCTTAGAAAATAACGTATCTGGAGCCCCCCCTCTTTATAGGCGGAGGGAGCAACGGATTGATAGCGACGTTTGTAACCGCCTAGCAGTGGGTCGCACGGGGCCAGGAGAAATTTATTATGAAGAGTAATGGGGTGGAGTCATGGCTGTCACCATGGCTCGCCGCGTGGAGTCTGTTGTGGAGAGTGGAGCGGCGTCCGTTGTCGCGACTTGCCAGAGGGTGGAGGAACCGTATGGTATCCGTCGCAGGAAGTGGAGCAGAATCATGGCCATTATTGTGGCCTGTCAGGGAGTGATGGAGCCGCACAGAATCCGTCGTAAGAAGTGGAGTAGAGTCATGGCCGTTACTGCGGCCTGCCAGGGAGTGATGGAGCCGTGCGGAATCCATCGCAAGAAGTGAAGCAGAGTCGTGGCCGTTACTGCGGCCTGCCAGAGAGTCCAGGCCTGTCGGTCGAGGTTCGGTTGGAGTTCGATCTCCGTAGGAACCCGGATGGGGATCATTTGTCGAGGAGTCTCGGCCAAGGCCTGTCTACAACAGAAATCCGAAAGGAATTCGTCCATAATGGAAGCTCGGATGAAGGCTTACGGTGGGAATCCGACACGGACCGTTCGTGGTGAAAATTTGAAGTAGATTGTTTGCAGCGGAAACTCGGAGTGGGTCGCTTGCAGTAGGAGCTCGAAGTCTGGCTCCCGTAGGAGTCCGGACGAAGTCTTCCTGCAGCCGGAGTCGGAGATGAAGTCCGACTCCCGTAGGAGTCTGGATGAAGCCTTCCTGCAGCCGGAGTCGGGGACGAAGTCCGGCTCTCGTAGGAGTCCGGACGAAGTCTATCTGCAATTGAAGTCGTGGACGAAGTCCGGCTCCCGTAGGAGTCCGGATGAAGTTTACCTGCAATTGAAGTCGGGGATGAAGTCCGGCTCCGGTAGGAGTCCGGACGAAGTCTTCCTGCAATTGAAGTCGGGGACGAAGTCTGGCTCCCGTAGGAGTCCGGACGAAGTCTTCCTACAGCCGGAGTCGGAGCGAAGTCCGACTCCCGTAGGAGTCCAGACGAGGTCTACCTGCAATTGAAGTCGGGGACGAAGTCCGGCTCCCGTAGAAGTCCGGACGAAGACTACCTACAATTGAAGTCGGGGACGAAGTCCGACTCCCGTAGGAGTCCGGATGAAGTCTTCCTGCAGCCGGAGTCAGGACGAAGTCCGACTCCCGTAGGAGTCCGGACAAGGTCTACCCGCAATTGAAGTCGGGGACGAAGTCCGGCTCCCGTAGGAGTCCGGACGAAGTCTTCCTGCAGCCGGAGTCGGGGCGAAGTCCGGCTCCCGTAGAAGTCCGGACGAGGTCTACCCGCAATTGAAGTCGGGGACGAAGTCCGGCTCCCGTAGAAGTCCGGACGAAATCTTCCTGCAGCCGGAGTCGGGGCGAAGTCCGGCTCCCGTAGGAGTCCGGACGAGGTCTACCTGCAATTGAAGTCGGGGATGAAGTCCAGCTCCCGTAGGAGTCCGGACGAAGTCTATCTGCAATTGAAGTCGGGGACGAAGTCCGGCTCCCGTAGGAGTCCGGACGAAGTCTTTCTGCAGTCGGAGTCGGGGTGAAGTCCGGCTCCCGTAGGAGTCCGGACGAGGTCTAGAAGGTGATCGATTATCGTGGAAACTTGGATAGAGTCCGTCCGTCGTGAAGAATCCGATCGACGCTGGTGGGGGCTTATCCGTCGGCAAAACTTGAGAGTGTTGCGGAGGCTCGGCCGCCAGAGAGGTTCGGAGAGATGTCGTCGGAGGTCGGAAGTCGGTAGGATCCCCAGAGGGTCACTCCTGTCACGAACTTCGGCTAAGGGGTATTTTATACCCAACAATATGTATATATATATATATATATATATATATATATATATAGGTTTTAAAAATTTTATTTTGACCGGTGATCAATAATAAGGTGAATTGATATTTGATTTGTCTTTGATCAAATTTAACTGCTAAGGAAAGGGAACAAATCTTATATATTTTATTTTTTGATGATTTATAATTATTAAAATATTAGTGCTATGCCTATCTTTCTCTCCTATTTCGCTTTCCGCAATATCTTTCACCTTAGACAAACATCTCCACCACTTGTTATTATTGCTTTACCCATCACTACCTCTCCGTTTTTTCCATTGAAGTTTCTCACCATGTACCAAAAAATAAAAACATTCAAATTGTCTTACCATTGTAGATTTATTCTTATCATCTTCCCACGCCCTCCCTTTCTCTAATCTACCCCCATCAAAACTGGTTTGCCATTAGCTGGGGCTACACTACTAGCTGTAGCCAATCCTTTCCATCACTGCAATTCTACTTACCATAAGAATGAAATAGAAACTAATGATCTCGATCTATATTGTGATACTGCTTGCATGTACCACATTTGAATATGTCATTCTATATCAGCAAAGATGATAAACGTCAATATTTTACAAATATTATACTAGAAAATGCTCGATTACCGTACAAACTAATATCCTGGGGAAATAGAAACCTCGGTCCTATAATGGCAAGGTCCCCTGGTCCACCAATTCTGATCTGATTGTGTTGTTGTACAGATAAAACTATTTTAGCAACCAAATTCATATCAAATCATATTAGAGGCAACATAAACAGATTTTAAAAAATTAAGTACAGAATGTGGTTAATAAAGTTATGAGCTCCAAAAAAATGGTCCACAGCCATTGCACACACCAAAATATGGGATACTTTGATTGAAAAATTGATCCGACACACCCAAAAAGATGCCCTCCAACGTGATAAATGGGTCCAGTAGATAAATAGGTCCCGCAGAACCTATAATAAGAGGATCTACATAGTTACACAAGATTTCGTTGTCTCCAATTATAGAACTTTTCCATGGTCTTATTTGTTTATTGCAAATTAGTTTGGGTTTATTGTTCTTTTCCTAAAAACAATAGGAGCAGCGGAATAATTCATTACTAAATTTTAGTATAATCATAATAATAAAAAAATAATGAATGCTAATGTATCTTGCTAAAATCATCGATTACTGTATAGCAAGTGGGTTTAAATTTTAATTTTTCTATGGTAAATAATTATCAAAAAAAAACTATAAATATGAACAGCAAAAGGAGGTAAAAATAGGTAATTATTTTTATTTTATGATTAGAGCTATCGTACAAGAAGTAGGGTTGGCAAAATATGATCCGATCTGTCAATCTGATCTATGTTCGATCTACCATAAATATATTTGAATTTAGACTAAATAGGTTTAAGTTATAAACAGATTGATCCGTTTAATCTATTTAATATTTGGGTTGGATTTAGATTTTAGATATCTGATCCATTTAATTTATTTAATCGATTTAATATTTATATTTAATTGAGTTAGATAATTTATTTAATATGTTCAACTTATTTGAAAACTATTTAACTTGTTTCTAACCCATTTAATCTGATTTGTTTAACATATTTAATCCATTTAAGATATATTTTAATCTGTTTAAAATATACTTAATCTATTTTTGATCTATTTAATCCGATCTGTTTAATCTGTTTAACTTAATTTAATATGTTTAATAAACAGATTAGATGGATCAGATCGAATTACTTATTTAATAAATAGGTTAGATTCAGATTTAAATTTTTGATCTATTTAATAAATAGGTCGAATTTGTATTGATGATTTTCTCATTTGATATATATTAATCTGATCTATATACGATTCGATCCGATTTAATTGTTATTCTCTTAAATAATATCTGTATATTTTTATTTAAAAAAATAATGTCCGGATACGATGCTGTGGGGGTAGTCTCCTATCAATTTTGTTGGGTTGATGCAACGAGAGAAAAAAAAAAAAAAAAAAGGGGAGGGGGAAGAGGCGGCCCTGGCGTCAAAGAAGGAGCAGCTGCCTGGCGAAGCAACGATACATGGACCCGCCCAACAAAGTGGGTCAAACGAGAGACAGGAAAAGAGAGGAGTACGGTCAAAGATCAGCCCTGGTCAAATGCTGAGCTGGCGCTTTCTTTAAAAAAAAGTCCCTTCACCCTCACGAGACTGTGGGGTCCGGCCCTTAAGAATTAATTATTTGCTTCCCACGTATTTAAATCGATATTAGAAAGTTATGAAGGTATTATTCAGACTGTAGTGTTACAGTTCCGAGATGTGCGCCCTCGAACGCCGTGAGGGGGTCAGGATTGTGCTCCCCTCTCTAACCATTTCCTTAAAACACTACCTATTCCTGGACCATTTTACCCTTAACAATTTTTATATTTATTTATTAATTTTTTTCTCTTACTAAAATGGAAATTATTATCACCTATCAAAATATTTAAAAAAGGAGCAGCAGCTTTTTCATTCAGCTGATGCTAACGTCTACCAAAACATTATTAAGAAGATCTTAAAAAATAATAATAATAATAATTACAGCTTTTTTTTAATTTAACTTAATTTTGGAGATGACACGGAATTGTTGCATGTAGTATCTTCTCTACAAGAAACTTATGACGTCAATTCTCATAAAATAAGCATATGATGCGTCCATGTGAAGGCTATGCTTGACAAAGATGTCTCCATAAATAGTTAGCACCGATCTTTCTTTCATTCAAATTACTCACGTAATAGCCAGTTCTAAGCGAAGGAGTCTTGTAATCTTTCAATGGTTGGCTAAACAATTTGCCATTTGTATTCCACTCCAAAAATTGCCAAAGCACATTATCTGCTTGTAGGATGTATTTTGTTCAATCATCCAAGGCATCTTTTTAAAGTGTTGAGAGGACTTCGAGAAATGGCACAGGACATGTGATTGGTGCAAGTGTATATAGAAGGTTTCTTTTATTTTTTATTTTATTATTTTAATTAATAACTAGTTAAAATTCTGCACATTGTACAGAATCGGATGTATGAAAATAAAATTTTTAGATATTATTATTTTATTTTTAATTATTCAGATATAACAGTGAATAAGAAAGAATAATTTCACATCTTACATATAAAGAGAAAGTATCATGCATCTATTAAATAGAAGTTAATATATATTTTTGATGGACTACAAATATTAATAATCAAATAATCTTTGAGATTCTAATTGAAAAATTTGAATAAATAATTTGTAATTAGTGGCAATAAATACAAAAGAATATAATAACTTTATGTGACATAACAAAATTTATTTGAAAAACTGAGTTGGCAATACTCCAATATTCTTTCACAAAATATTATATATATATATATATATATATATATATATATATATATATAATATATATATATATATATATATATATATATATATATATATATCGAATAGGATATTTATTTGGTTCGATATTTTTCATCTTTCCTATTGCTTCATTGGCATGACTCTGATCTGATTGAGAAATTTTTTTTTGCCTATCAATTAAAACATAAATCATTAAAAATTGCTAAAAGTTAAGTTTCAAACACAATCAACCTATCCAAGATGGAGATATCTTTCATCTCAAATAGAAGCTGTCCATCAAAGAAGAAAGTGAAGAGGGGAAAGAACTATTGTTGGCTAGGACAATCTGAGTCATAAATTTCTTAGCATATTAATGCTTAAGATGAAAAGGTGATTTGTAACATCTTGACACTTGCCCCACGTAACTCCACGTACGTGCGTGATCCAGCCTTGCATTTTATTAACCTCACGCTCATTTTATATTGCCAAACTATCTAATCAAATCCTAGGCATCATGCTAGCAAATTCACACCAGTGTCATTTCGATCGCTTTGAAGTCAAGAGAGGGTGGTCCGGGACTTCACATGGCCTCTGGCTCGCCCTTATTATTACTTGTTTGGGTGGGATATACCCTTCTAAATCATACTGCCCATTGGTTAATTTAATTAAAAGTGCATTCTATGAGTAAGGTAGAGGGATGGGCTCGAAATGTGAGTACATAGAAGGAGGTGATAAATTAATGTATTGTTGTCCTTTGGTTGAGGCTGTATAAAAGAAGATGTAGCAATGTTGATGATTGCCAAAGCACAAAAGGACGACCTATGCTGCATTAGAGGCTAGAAATGCTTGTGACACATAACTAGTTTTTCATGTAGCAAAATAGGAAAAATTAACCAATCAAGTCACATCTACTTCACAGTGTCACACGTTGGGTCAATCACTTGCTCTCCTCCCATGTAAAATTACCTCCAGAATACTGCCGGGGACCTCACCAAAAAAAAAGGTAATTCAGAAATCGCATACATAAAAGCCAGAGATTTGATGTTCATCTTTGCCATCGAACCATTTAATTATGCAATCACTTATTAATGGATTGTATCTTGTGAGAATCCGTCATAGTAGAAATTTCAATAGAAAATTGTACGATAATTATGTTTCAAGTTTTTTCATATCAATGTATATGTGTGTGTAAACTACCAATGTATACGTATATATTAAAAAACTACGCAAGGATTTGTGAGTGAAGCGCAGCTTAGGTATAACTATAATCAAACAAAACTCCAAACTAGCATGGCAAAGACGTGTTATATAGCTCCGGGGTTAAGTGATTTTGATGGGGGTTCTGCCTTTGAATCACTCATTTGATGCCACGTCTGATATCATATCAAATTGGAAGTAGTTTGGTAATTACCTTGATTCTTGTATGTTTTTTCTTATCAAAAAAGATGTTTCTCAATTTATCGACCTGATTAGGCACAATTCCAACGTGGACATGTTTTGATTTAAGTAAAAAGAGAGCCTCTCTCTCTCTCTCTCGGGGATCTAATTGAAGTAAAAAAAGAAAGATTTCTATTTTCTATCCTTCTGATAAATTTATTTGACTTTACATGAGAAAGAAATCTTACAAATACATCCATTAAAGATATGCCTGCCTATTAATGGACTTAGCACCAAGTAGGTGGCATTTCTTTCTTAATGTTGACTGCTTGGTCCAAAACTTTGGCATAACTGGTAACTCAAAAGCTTAGCATGATCATATAATTCCACTTCAAAAAATGTACCATTCCTTGCTTAATGCAGTTGACATGCATTGGGTTGTTGGTGACGACTTGCAAAAATTTATTTATTTATTTTTACTTTTGTACTTCAAACTTTTGTTGCATAGTGCCATAATTATGCTGAAATGGTACAAAAGTTTGAAAGTTAAATGACCATATAAAAATCAAAAGGGATCCTCTACGGTATTCAAAAATACTGAAGGATGTTATGCATGTTTTGGGATGTCCATTGAATGATTATATGATATTTATCTAAACTATTCAAATATCTCTAAAGTTTATCTATTCTTATTTTTTTAATATTTTAACGCATGCACGTGACCACCTATCTTTTGATGAACATCTCCGAAGTATACATAGCATCCTGCAGTATTTTTTAAGTACTGTAGAAGATCCGTTATAAAAATTATCACTCTGCTATAAAATATTATTTGATGTAAATTACTCGTTCAAAATCTTCAAAAAAGATAGTAAACCAAAAGCAAAACTATATCAAACTTGCACTGGTGGAGGCTAAAAGCAATTTCAATAGTGCCATCCAAATAATTTATTTTTTTGATTCATTAATCTTTTTGATTATGGAAGTTCAATTTCAATCAGAAGAGTTTTGGATGAATAAAACTTCTAATTAAAAAGATATTTTAGAAAAAAATATTTTGATAGAATTTTAAAAAATATTTTAATTCTATCAAAATATTTTTTCTATAATACTAGAGAAGAAAAGTGTAATTAACTTGAAACTCATGAGATGATTTATCTAATTTTTTTTTTAATTTTGTTTGAATTTGAAAAGAGTAGAGTTTATCTTCCCTATTTATTTAATACGTGCCGAAGTAGTTGATTGATATGGCATCTTCTAATCAATGCTAGAGTTGTGGCTAAGTCTAAATTTGGTAGAGATGTCGTGTCCCTTCGCTACAAATTAGGTTGACCCAAAGCACTAGTGAGGAGTCACCCGTAATTTTATGAAATTATGATGATTGATATATCATTTTGGCATCCAATGTCACGATTTAGAAGGTTAAAGCTAGCATTATCGATAGGAGAGTGGAGAGCGAGGGGAGGAAACAGGGGATTATGGCAACAAAGAAGTGACATGGCTGCACGTGTGATTCACGGCCGAGATGGCTTCCTCCTGGTCTCTCGCTCTAATGATGCCAACCTTTAATTATATATAACGCCAACCAACAGAACTCTCAAAAACCGTTAATCTTTTATCATTATAATTAAAGATAAAATGTATATTATTCTCTAAAAATCCAACACTATAAAAAAGTTATTTATTTAACAGTGTAGTAAAAATATGAATTATTATCTAACTTGTTTGCTTGGCTGGATCTTCAATAATAACATTTAGAAGAGAAGAAAAAAAAAATGTATAAGAGTGACAAATAATGCATCTATCAATTTCTAATCCTTCATTTCCAAGATGCTCATGTAACAAAAAAAGGTAAAATATTTATATAAAACAATAATCATTGATCTATCATAAATTATACTAATAGGTTTTTATTTAACAGGAAAATTAAGAGAAGCGGTCTACTTGGCATTAAGAAAAGATTATTAGATGACATGAAATGATGTTTTGTTAACGGATATTAGTTATTATCGATTTCAATAATAAAGAATAGTGTGCTAACTATATTTTTCAAGATTCATTGTTTAATGCATAACAACTATTCTTAAAATCTAACGTGCAGATTCAAAATAATTTTTTTTTTTTTTTAGAGGAATAGCAACATGCAGAATGGGGCCCAGTGCAGACATGGAATAGTTGTTAAACAACAGTTATTATTTTAATTTTTTTATTGAAAGGAGAATAATATTAATTATAAGAGGACATAAAATACTGATAACGGCGTTATGATGTTCATCATAACAGCCGTTTTCTTAAACGTCAACTCCCAATTGGTCTTCAGGTCACAAACCAATCTCCCGCTTCCCAAAACAAACACTTTTTTTCCGACTTCGTGGTGGGTATTTTCCAAGCCACTGAACAAAACGGAGAGAGAAATAGAAGAGGCCGCAGAACGGAGTGCAACCCCCTCTCTTCCTTTATTAAATGTCACTTATAATACCACTCTATTTCCCTTGAGAGAGAGAGAGAGGGGAAACTGTGCTCTCTCTCTACACACTCTATTCATTGTTTTGCAGTATATGCTTTCTTCTCCCTCTTCTACGCTTTTTCCAGCCAGCTCTACCCTTACAAGGTGGAGAGAACTGGATCTCAGTCTTTCTCTGGGACTCCTCCATATCTCCAAGATTTCTCCTGGCCTCTTTTGGACTCCCTTCTGGTGGTCTTTGGAGCTCCGACTCTCCTTTTCTTTGGAGGTTCAGATTTCCTCTCCCTACTTTTTTCTTCTTTTTCTTCTGAACCGGGTCTCAAAGGTCTTTGCTTGCTGATGATTCGCCTTTTTTTCTCAGCTCCTGTGAGGCCGAGGTGGTGGCTTTCTGGAGGACCGCTTTGGATTATAAGTCCATGATGCCGGTGATGATGATGGCCTCCCTCCTTTTGACTGGGGCAACCTCTTCCACTACACCTCCAGCACCAAAAGGAGAGAGAAAGGGAGTTCTCAGCTCCCATTTCGCTGTAGCCCCCTTCCTCCTCCTCCTCCTCCTCCTCCTTTCTCTCTTTTCCTCTCACTAGTCCCCTTCCCCTCCCAACCCCCACTTTCTCTTCTTCTTCCCCCTCCCCTGTTTCCTCTTTCCTTCCCGTAAAAATCGAATCTTGGGCTTCAGACAATGCCGCAGTACCAGCAACCGCCGTCCTGGAGGCTGGAGGGCGGTGGCCAGATCCTGGATCTGGAGACGGCTGTGAAAGATGGCATCTTGGGCGGCGGTGGAGGCGGGGGCGGCCTCGGCGGCGCAGCCGGCGAGAAGGTGGACTTGAAGAAGATGATCGAGGAGCTGGAGCCGGTGGAGGACGTCCCCTCGGTGTTCATCTGCCCCATCTCCCTGGAGCCCATGGTGGATCCGGTGACCCTGTGCACCGGCCAGACCTACGAGCGCTCCAACATCCTCAAATGGCTCTCCATGGGACACCTCACCTGCCCCACCACCATGCAAGAGCTCTGGGACGACGCCGTCACGCCCAACCGCACCCTCCACCAGCTGATCCACGCCTGGTTCTCCCAGCGCTACCTCCACTTCAAGAAGCGCTCCGAGGACGTCCAGGGCCGCGCCGCCGAGCTCCTCGAGACCCTGAAAAAGGTTAAAGGCCAGGCCAGAGTCCAAGCTCTGAAAGAGCTCCAGAAGATGGTCGTCAACCACTCCTCCGTCCAGAACACCGTCGCCGACTCCGGCGGCATCGCCCTTCTGACCTCCCTTCTTGGCCCCTTCACTTCCCATGCCGTCGGCTCCGAGGCGATCGGCATCCTCGTCAACCTTTCGCTGGATTCGGAGGCGATGGCGAATCTAATGCAGCCAGCGAAGATATCGCTGGTCGTCGACATGCTCAACGAGGGGACGATCGATACCAAATCAATTGCACGAGGCTGATCGAGATGTTGATGGGGGAGAAGGATTTCCGGTCGGAGATCGTGTCAAGTTTGAGTCTTTTGGCGGGGTTGATGAGGCTGGCGAAGGATAGGAGGCACCCCAACGGCACTTTGGCCGGTCTCAGTTTGCTCAAGACCATTTGCTCCCACGAACGAGTCAGAGGCCTCATTGTCAGCGTTGGCGCCGTCTCGCAGCTCGTGGAGCTCTTGCCGAATTTGAGTCACGAGTACTTGGAATTGGCTCTCCGGATCTTGGATGATCTTTCGACGATCCCCGAAGGGCGGGTGGCTTTGAAGGATTGCCCTCAGACCATTCCCAATGCCGTGAGGCTGTTAATGAGGGTGTCCGAGTCCTGCACGCGGTACGCATTGTCCATCTTATGGGCGGTCTGTAAGCTCGCTCCCGATGAATGCGCTTCGCTTGCGGTCGAGGCGGGCTTGGCTGCCAAGTTGTTGCTTGTTATACAGAGTGGCTGCAGCCCGGAGCTAAAGCAACGGTCGGCCGAGCTTTTGAAGCTGTGCAGTCTCAATTACACAGCTACCCTGTTCATCTCCAAGTGCAAGCTCACGAGGACGATCCAATGATGAGAGGATGATCGGTCACAGCTTGGTCTTCTGTCTCACTTCGATTGGAAGCGATCACGCGAAGGTCGATTGGAGTGGGCTGCCATCGCATTGCACGGATGGACCGCGCCCCCGAAGATGGGACCGACCATGGCAACCGAGGATTTGATTTGGAGGTATATAAGCTCTGCTGTCTCATGTAAACTAATATACTTGTAATTCTCTGTTGTATTGATTCTTCATACATGAAGAAGCATCGAAACGTAGATGATTGGTGGCGAGCCGGTTTGTGGATTTGGATCCACCTGTCTGGAAGCAAGAGTTTTCCTCCTCAATAACATGGTGAGGTTGCAATATCTAATACCCATTTTTGTTTCAGTCCTTACCCTGTGATTAAGTTTAGAATGCGGATCTGCCGGAGCTTGTAAATCTTTTGATGGCATTGATATAGTTGCAAATTCTATACCATATTAATCACAGGAGATCCTCTTGTTCGTAGTGCTAATTTCTTTGTCTAGCACGTCACAATTCTTTCTTTAACACATCGATTAGTCTATTGCCATGGTTAACCCATTAGGTTTATCATCTATGTTAGGTCCCCCGATCAAAACTAAATCCAATATGCTCTGTTTATTCTGGACCTCTTGTCCTTTTTTTCGTCCGAGGAGCAATCACAGCAAAAGAGATTGTAGAAAGGAAAACCTGAGCCTTCCATCGTCTTTGATTTGTTACCATACAAGTCCTTGGTAGAATCGGGCTGATTTTGTGTCTCTGTATCCATGGAGAACGGTTTCTGAGGACTTCCAACTCAAGCTAACAACGCATAAAGGCTTTTACTCTTCTTTTTTCTTTCGCATTCAAACAATACTGTGTCAATGTTGTATCAGGTTCTAAGCTGTGGTTCGAATTCAATTCACGGAGAGAGAGAGAGGTGATTGGATGGAAAAGACCAATCCGACCAGTGACATTCAGAAGCCAGAAGGTTTTGGTTCTGGGCTTAATTTACTCTGTTTGGATGTAAAGGAGTTGTTCTAGGAGTACTGCAGCTGGGTTTGCATGGTGTTCCTACTTTTAGGGTGGTGATGACCATCGACCAGGGTTGTCATCAATGTAGCATTTTCGCTTGGAAAGATCTGTTGACAAGACCCTTCTCTATCATGCCTCACAGTCTCCCCTCCGTACTCTTAGGAAGCCACTCATGTGGGCAATGACAAGACCTTACTACCAGGGAAGGCACTAAACTGAAAGGGGGAAGTATGTATGTACCAAAAAACTGAAAAGACGAAGTGACAGAAGATGAGGAAGCGTGGGCTGGCTTGGTACGCCAGCCTTGTGAGGAGAAAGAGGGGTCATTGGCTCGTTCACCAGTTTAGATGAGCTGTGAAGGCTGCTAGGGGTTAAGGTTAGTGGACCTTCGCTGATCGCTGGGCCATTTTAATCCTTCTAATCGGATGGTTTTGGAGATCATCACCCCTGACACGTCCAAAAGCAATCACGGACAATTATATAATAGATGGGATATTTTGTTCATTGCCCCACTAAAATCTGCCATGCATTCTCCCCTTGCTTGTCGTGTTCTTGATGCAAAAACCAGATGGGAATGTACCAGCCCCCGGAATGAATTTATGAAGCATAAACGTTAGATTCCATACAAGGCTTTGGTAACTCTTGCGAGTGGTGAATCCATGGAGTTTTGAATCTGAGAAGTCTTTTCAATGATGCCTTGCGACACGGTCTTGTACTGTCTTTGGTTTTATATGCGTCGTGATAAGTTCCTCGGCCGCCGAACCCATTCAGCGGCGTAAATTTTGAAAAGAATGAATTGCGAAGAGGGATTAATGGAGCAACATCTGAGATGAGTCTTTTGCTAGTTTATCATCATGGTGAACATTACTTCCAAGTTCGTATCTGAGGAGTCTATTGAATGTTGCTTTATGGCACTGTCAAGTACTGTCTTTTGGTCGAATACGGGGCGGTTATAAAGCGTGTCGTCCGGCGAACCCTATCGGTCCATGGCGATGGACAGTGCAGAGCGTTTGCAGGACATGGGGCCGTCCGCCCACCTGCAGCTGTTCCCGCGGCCAGCAACCGGACATGGTGGCGTGGTAGGGGCTTTATTGGATGCAAACAAATGCCAGTAAAGCTCGAGATGAAATCTCGCAATCCGAACGACGGGTGGGGGATGATTGCGTGCAGGGGCGGACCACACCAATTTTTACAAAGGGGCTAGAAAGGGGTGTTGCGGACTTGTACCTCGGTTTCGGTCTAGAAGTCTTCGTAACCATTGAGCTGGTCACAACCAAACTACCGAAGGTGGCGTTCATCGAACTAAATGACAGATGTGGACGATCCACTTCATATCACCAACCTACTTCAACAAGCAAAACGATAAGTATCTACTCCATAAATTTCGATTTTTCGATCCGGATGACTTACTAGATCAACCATGGATGGAGACGACCAACTACATCGACTGTGTTCGAGCTAGTCCCTCTACTAACAAGTCTGTTCTTCCTCTAAATTGAAAAAATTTAGATAAGAAAGAATTTCTTCATGATCAAATCTCCTGTAAAAGAAAGTTCTTCGAATCTATCTATATGACAAATCGAAAATTGCTAGGACTCCGAATCGAATACGTCTCAAACTCTTCTCCTATAAATTAAAAGCTCCAAGACCTCCAAGGTACACAATCAATCAACTCCCAATTCTCTCCTCTCATCGTTCTCCATGTCCTAACTTGAGTATCGGAGGGTCTACATCGAAGCCACCTCCTCGGTGTGGATTTGTTTTACAGGTGTTCATGTGAAGTTCCAGCGGTGGATTCATCTCGGCCACATCTACCTCGGTGATCAATCTCAGGTGGAGAGATCGATAGTAACATTTGGCACTAGAGGAAGGGTGCTCTTCGACTAGTCTCGAGATCCTACTTCAAAGCTAGTCTTGAGATCCTATTTCGAGAGGAGAGGAAGCTTGTCATCAGTCGTCAATTGCCATGAGGACGTGCAGAGGGGCATCGAATGCGTCACAGCATTTCAATTATTGGTAGGCCAACAACGTCCAATCGACGAATAAATTACCATGAGCACAGGAGAATCCTCCGCCCATCTCACCAGCAGCACCAATAGCCCCCCGACACTGGCAATCTCCCATGATCATATAATAGCCTCCTCCAATAAGTACAGACACTGTCAGCTGCAGTGCGGGGGATACAATAAAACACGGAGCCACCCCCACTACAGAAGATGCGCGGCCAGCAAGACGAAGATCGTCAAATCGGCTCCCTCGCAGCCCAAGGACAGGGACTATTCATCATAGCCGACTTTGAGTCCTCCTCATTGCCGTCATAGGTCTCTTACCCCTATCCCGAGGAGGGATTCAACCTCAGACCATGCTTCTCCCGGCATCGACAAACTAGGAAAGACGAGATGGAAAAGAAACTTCGAAAAATGCAATAACAGCTAGACGCACTTCGGATACCGAAGCAGTCAGAAAATGATCTGAGATTCAATGTCGATCCGCCTTTCACTTAGAGGTTGATAGATGAACTATTTCCACCTTGATTTAAAATGTCTCAAATGGAACCTTATAATGGAACAACTGATCCGATGAATTATTTGGAGAACTTTCATACTTTGATACTGTTGCAAAGGGCCAACAACGCAACTTTTTGCTGAACTTTTCCTTCTACTTTGAAGAAAGCAGCTCGTCCCTAGTACTCTAACCTACAGCTGGCTCTGTAGATTCATTTCACTAGTTGAGCCGACTCTTTGTTACACACTTTGTCAGCAGTCGCTAACAGTGACATAATTCAGATTTTCTAGTCAGCATTAAGTAGAAGGAGAATGAATCTCTTAGAGATTACATTAGTCGATTTAACGTTATTATCCTAGAGGTGCAAAATCTAAATCAGTCCGTGACGATGACTACGTTCAAAGCTGGGCTCCAGCAGAATGATCTCTTTTACTCTCTCAATTTGAATTATTCAAAAGGTTTTTCTGAAATATTGGAACGGGCAGAGAATTATGCTCAGGCTGATGAAGCTTGAGACCAACAAGGAGAGAATCTTGACTGGGTATCTCATCAAAGCTCCAGACAAGAGAAAAAAAAAGACTCTCGACGGGTGCAGCATCAACGTCTTGAACCTAAACCTCATTGTTCTCGGATCCCATCTAGAAACAACCGACCTAGATCTCTTGTACCACCTCGTCGATCAAAGTCTCCTCCCCAAAGATTTTATTATTTCACTCCGCTGAATGCCCCTCGATCTCAGATTCTAATGGAAATAGGGTGGCAAGAAGACCTACCTCCTCCAAGGAAGATGGTCACCCCAGCACCTAAAAGAGATCCGAGGAAGTACTGCAAATATCATCGTGATCACGGACATGACACTGAAGAATGCTGGCAGCTTAGGAAGAAGATTGAGGCATTAATCCGATGTGGACGCCTTCGTCAATATGTCGACGAACGTCAGATTCCAAAAACCCGCATGACGAACCTCCTCGGCAAGAAAACCCCCGCAAAGACCAACCAATTGCGGGGGGAATTTATATGATCTCTGAGGGACAGCTTGGTCGATGCACCCCAAGTCCTAGCCGAGTTTAAGATAAGGAGGCAAAGAAACTGAAGATCGACGATGAGGTCACTTTCTTGGAACCTGATCTAGATGGAATAAAAGGTCCCCATGATGACCCTATCATTATTTCTTTAAATATTACTAATTATGATATACATCGGATCCTAGTTGATAATGGAAGTTCAGTTGATATCTTGTTTTATGATGCTTTTGTTGGTATAAACTTGAATTTTGAACTGCTGATGAAAAGGATTACTCCTCTAATCAAATTCTCGGATACTATGGTCCCAGTGGAAGGAACCATCCGGTTGATTACCATAGTCGGACGAGCTCCAAAACAAGTGGTTGCACAAATAAACTACTTCATCGTAAAAGTCCGTCCGTGTACAACGTTATATTAGGCCAGTCTAGACTTAACGTACTTAAAGCTAGTGTCGATTTATCACCTGATGGTGAAATTTCATACTCCAGAAGGGGTCGGCGAGCTCCGAAGAAATCAGTAGCTCACGAAGAAATATTATATGGCGACCCTACGAGGAGTAGCACCTATGGAACAGTCGTCGGACGAGCTAGATGTATGGAATGAGAAAATTGAACAAAGAAGACAACTAGTGGATGACCTGATATCAGTACCCATTAGCGAAGATCCGAATAAAGTGGTCCAGGTCGGCTTAAGCTTATGTGAAGAAGATCGTCTGTATCTCGTCTCTTTTCTACAGGCAAATGCTGATGTATTTGCTTGATTGACTTTAGATATACCAGGTGTAGATCCAGAGATCATAGTACACTGACTCAATTGGACCCAAAATATCACCCGGTCAGGCAGAAGAAACGTCCTTTTGCCCTTGATCGACAGAAGGCCATACAGGAAGAAGTGGACAAACTCTTAAAAGCCAAGTTCGTACGAGAAGTATATTATCTAGAATGGCTAGCCAATGTTGTCCTCGTCCGAAAACTAAAAAAAAAATTGCACTCATGCATTGACTATACCAACCTCAATAAGGCATGCCCGGAGGACAGTTATCCCCTACCTCATATTGATCAGCTAGTGGATGCGAACTCGGGACATCAGCTCTTTTTATTTATGGATGCATTCATCGGATACAATCAGATCCAGATGGTCCCCGAGGATGAGGGGAAAATCTCTTTTATCACTGACCAAGATCTTTTTTGTTACAGAGTCATGCCATTCGGTCTCAAAAATGCAAGGGCAACCTACCAACGACTTGTCAACAAAATCTTCAAGATGCAGATCGATCAAAACATGAAGGTGTATATCGATGATATGCTAGTCAAAAGTCAGATTGCCGAACATCATATTATTGATCTTGAGGAATCGTTCACAGTACTACGATGATTTCGAATGAAGCTCAATCTTAGCAAATGTGCATTCGGTGTCACCGCTGGCAAATTCTTTAGCTTTATGGTGTCTCAGTGAGGAATCGAGGTAAACTTAGAGAAGATTCAAGCTCTTCAGAAAATGAAGCCATCAAGGATGATTAAAGAAATGCAGCGTCTGACTAGTAGGATTGCAGCTTTGAACAGATTCCTTTCTAGGTCGACTGAAAGGAGCCTGTCTTTCTTTAAAGCTCTCAAACAGGCAAAGAACTTTCAATGATCTGAGGAGTGCCAAGCTGCATTCGAAGATCTAAAAAAATATCTTGGCTACCCCCACTTCTTAGTAAGCCTAAATCTGGAGAAGTATTGCACTTGTACCCTGCTGTTTCTCCCATTACAATCAGTTTCATCCTTATCCGTCAGGAAGCCAAGGTGCAAAAGTTGATATACTACACCGGCCAGATACTCCATGATGCTGAGATAAGATACATGAAGCTTGAGACGATGGCTTATGCTCTCGTGATATCGTTCAAAAAGTTACGATCATACTTCCAAGCTTATACTATCACCATCCTCACTGATCAGCCGATAAGATTAATACTCCATTGGTCGGAGACCTCAGGGCAATTAGCTAAATAGGTCGTTGAATTGGGTGAATTTGATATTAAGTATCTACCTCGATCATCCATCAAAGCTCGGGTATTAGCTGATTTCATCCAAGAATGCACTATTCTGGATGAGGAATAAAATACTAAAGAAATCATCTCATCGACCGACGAATGTTAGATTCTTCATATAGATGGATCCTTGAACACCACAGGTGCGGGAGCAGGATTGATCCTAACCAGCCCAGGTGGAGTGGTCATAGAATACGCCTTACGCTTCAAGTTCCCCACCTCCAATAATGAAGTTGAATATGAAGCATTGGTGATCGGACTGAGGATGGCAAAGGATCTAGGAGTGAAGCACCTCAGAGTTCATAGTGACTTACAACTCATCATTGATCAGGTGCAAAAAAAATATGAAGCTCGAGAGCCGAACATGATGAAGTACTTGCAGAAAGTCAAAGATCTTGCTTCCAGTTTCAATACAATGAATATTTTACAGATACCAAGGATAGAAAATGTGCGAGCCGACCTACTTTCGAAGCTAGCAACAGTGGGTGCGGCTGATCTAAAAAGGGCCTCATATCTCGAAACTCTTAAAAAGCCAAGCATTGAGGAGCCTGAAGTAATGCAAACTAATCCTAAGCTGAGCTGAATAGATCCCATTTTATGTTATTTACAAGACGGAACATTACCTGCTGATCAAGACGAAGCTAAGAAGTTGAAATATCTTACAGCCCAGTACTTCATTTACGACGGAAAGTTGTATAAGAGGTTATTTATCCTATCTTTGCTTCGGTGTCTCCATCCCTTAGAAGCTAAGTACGTTCTATGAGAAGTTCATCTGTGGCAGTCACTTGGGGGACAAGGCCCTTGCTCATAAAGTACTGCGGCAGGAATACTTTTGGCTAACCATATAGAAAGATGCTGCTGACCTAGTGAACATGTGCGATCAATGCAAGAGGACTTCAAACATTCAGTATACGCCTTTGGCTCCAATTATAACCCTATGGCCTTTCACTCAATGGGGAATGGACATTTTTGGATCATTTTCAGTGGCGGCAGTGTAGAAAAAATTTTTGCTCGTCGCAATCAATTGCTTCACCAAGTGGGTAGAAGTGAAAGCACTGGTGACTATCACTTCGACAAAGGTATGTGACTTCATGTGAAAATTAATCATCTATCCATTTTATCAACCACGAGCAATTATCACAATAATGGACGACAGTTTGACAATCCGAAATTCAAAAGATTCTATAATAGATTGGACATCAACCACAGGCTAACTTCTGTAGCTCATCCTCAGAGCAATGGCGAAGCTGAGATAATGAACAGGACCTTGCTGCAGGGATTGAAAGCTCAGCTTGATCAGACAAAGGGATTGTGAGTCGAAGAGTTATACCATGTGCTTGGGCATATCGAACGACTCAGTGATTCCAATAGGAGAACTTCTCTTTAAGCTAGCCTTCGGCACTGAAGCTATCATACCACTTAAGATCGGCTTGCCAATGCTGTGGATGAAAAAAATTGATACAGATGATAACTTCTTTGGATTTAGAGTGAATTTAGACTTATCGAAAGAAACTCAGGAGCGGACGTGAATTCGGATGGCTAACTATCAACGGAGGGTAGCTCGATATTATAACTCTCAAGTTAAAGAAAAATTTTTCTTGATAGGACAGCTAGTTCATCGAGCTAAGATTTCTCATCCAACAGAGTGATCGAAGCTTGTACCAAATTAGGAAGGTCCTTATCGCATTGCTGAAATAGTCCGACCAGAAGTTTATCGACTCAGATGGCTAAATGAAACTCCGATCTCCAGGACTTGGAATGTTGATAATTTATGTATCTACCACCCTTGAACTATAATGTTCGTTATTATTGAATCGAATAATAAATTACTTCTTTTATTTTATTGAATTATGTGTTCTTTTGAAAAATATATGCTCTTTGCCCACGGGCCGAATATAGAATGTTTGCCATGCAAATCTTCGAAACATGCAATCCTCGGCTACGACCGAGAGACGAAACGTGTTCTACATGAACTCAAACACGTGGTTCTCAGCTATGGTCGAAGAATAGAACGTATTCTCTACCAACTCAAACATGTGGTCCTTGGCTATGATCGAGGAATGGAACATGTTCTCCATCAACTTAAACATACGGTCCTCGACTACGGTCGAGGAACTGAACATGTTCTCCAAAAACTTAAACACACGGTCCTTAGCTACGATCGAGGAACAAAACATATTCTCCACCAACTCAAACACACGATGCTCGGCTATGACTGAGGAACGGAATATGTTCTTCATCAACTCAAATATATGATCCTCGACTACGATTGAGGAATGGAACATATTCTCCATCAACTCAAATATGTGGTCCTCAGCTATGGTCGGAGAATGAAACGTGTTCTTCATCAACTCAAACATGCAGTCCTCAGCTATGGTCGAGAAGCGAAATGTATTCTTCACCAACCCAAACATGCAGTCCTCGATTACGATCGAAGAATGAAATATGTTCTCCACTAACTCAAACATGCGGTTCTCGACTATGGTCGAAAAATGAAACATATTCTCCATCAACTCAAACACATGATCCTCGACTACGGTCGAGGAATGAAACATGTTCTCCATCAACTCAAACATGCGGTTTTCTAATACAGTCGAGGAACGGAATGTGTTCTCCATCAACTCAAACACGAAATCCTCAACTGCGATCGAGGAGCGAAACATGTTCTCCACAATGATCTCCAAAACACATGGCTCAACCACGACGACCTTGGCGGCCTTCAGCTCATCCTCATATTTTTTTTTCTCGATTGAAAGTCGAGCTTCAGCTTCAGCCCGAGCTTTAGAAAGCTTGGATTCCAGTCGCTTTACCTCTTCCTCTAGTGACTTGATCTTCTCTTCGGCCTTAAGCTGTGCCTATTGGACATCATCTGCCCTTCTACTAGCCTGGCCGACCTTTTCCTCGACCTCTCTTGAGATGCGTCAAGCTTCACGCATCGCTTCGATATAATAATCTGCATGATGGGCAACCTAAAAAAAAAATTTTAGTATCGAATATCGAGATCGATAATAATCGAGCAATATTGGGAAGATCGTCACTTACTTGAAGTATGGAGTCGTATGCATCGTGCATCCAAAATGCACCACCTTCAATGCTGAAGGCTTCGATGTTGGTCGGTAGGAGGATCGACTGGATCAAGGATCAAGCAACTCAAAAATTATTAATACCCATCTTAGTGTCCTGGGCCTTGACGCCCAAAGAAGCTCCCACTGGAGCAGAAGACTCGGCCTATACTTCGATCGGACGTAAAGACATCTTCACAGAAATTTCGAGCCTGTCTGAGCTTCTCTGTGATGGAGATGCAGAAGGTTGGGGGGCAAGTTCTCCTAGAACGGCAAACTGTAATAGCACCACCGCCCTCGCAGGTGCCAAAGACTCCTTCCTTGGGATTTCGCTCGGCCTCGAGGAGCCCCCACCAATGGGCTGAGCAAGAATGGCCTTGATATGGCTGCACTTTGGAGCTAGGGCTATGCTTGTCTTCTTCCTCTTCATGGTCCGGTGAAGAGTCTCAACGTCCTTGGGATCCATTTCCACATGGCATATGAGATCAGTAAAAAATGTAAAAAATGATGAGCTAAAAATGATATATGAAAAGCAACTCACTCTTTGGGTCGGCTAGACTTAACCCGATCATGAATAAAGTATCCTCGGTAAGAAATTCAGCTAGTGAAGGAGGAGTCTGACTAAAGATCCACTTCAACACCTCCTCCTCGACGTTAGATAAAACTGGAGCCCTAACCGTCAGCCTATAAGGTCTACCCTATGACATGCATAAGTCCCAGAGTTGCTTGACTGAGATTAAGAAAAATACTTCTTCCAGTTGTGAACTGAAGAAGGAGCACCTCAAAAGAGACGATGTCCCTATCGAGGAGAAACATACCACTACCTGTTCTCTGTAGGATGCTCTTTTAATATGAAGGAGGTCCGAAGAAGATGGAAGGTTGGCTCAACCCCGAAGAGAAGGCAATGAGTAAAGAAACCTACGATCTAGCACCATAAATTTGGCGTGATACTATAAAAACTTACTCTATATAATTTAAGAAATTTCACTATAGGATAGTGGAAAGGCAGCTGAACTCCGGCCTTAAGAGCTTTCTCATACAAGCCAACTCGGCCTGGATGAGGAAGAGCTATTCTTTCATCCGAAACGGCAACCTCCATTCTAAATTTGGTCGAGATTTGAAATTTCAAACTGATAATTTTCAAGTCCTCCAAGGTGAGGATGGAATCTACTCTGTATGGACCGAAGTTCGGAACCTTAAGTCTTCCTAAGGAACAAGCAACATCGGATTTGGGGTCTACACTCCAAATGTCATTTCTCGAGCTCAATATCTCATAGCACTTCTAACATCATCATCCAAGCTTAATGTCTCAAAATCCGCACTCCTAAAACCGTCACCTGTGCTCTAGGCATCGGGGGATGAGCTAAACTCACTCATAGTTGAGAAGAAAAGAACTAACCAAAAAATGAAGCGGCCGAGCAAATGAGGAATGAGGTGTAGAGGAAGCTCGACTTTATTCGAACAAATATGTAGAATCACTAAGTGCCAGAGTTTCTCCTCCAAACAGTAGAAGCAGTAAAAAAAAAGTTACCGTGGCCCTATTTATAGAAGTCTGGAACGGCTCTGATCTATTGACGATTTACCTCCCTCGATCGATGTTCGACAAGTATCACCTGGTTTGGATGGACGTGGCTCCCACGGATTAGAGGAACCTATGTTCTAGATTTAAAGATGGTTCACCTTAGTCGTTTAATTCTTGACGCATGTCCTAATGAACAATTCGATTATCTCAGCTTCGACCTCAAATCAGATACTCTCGTCGGTCGATCTATCAGTAGCTTGATCTCGAGAGTGGGGGCATCTATTGTAGACTTGTACCTCGGCCTCAGTCCGAAGATCTTCATCACCGTCGAGCTAGTCACAATCGAGCTATTGGAGGTGGTGCTCACTAGACTAAAGGGCAGATGTGGGCGACCTACTTCATATCACGGACCTACTTTAACAAGCAAGCGACAAGCACCCACTCATAAATTCTAGTTCCTCAGCCTGGACGACTTACTAGATCGGCCATGGATGAAGACCACCAACTAGGTTGCCTATGTCCGAGCTAGTCCCTCCACTAGCAAGTCCGTCCTTCTTCCAAACTAAAAGAATTTAGATAAAGAAGAATTCCTTCGTGATCAGATCTTCTGTAAAAGAAAAGTCCTTCTCCGAATCTATTAATATGACAAATCTGAAAATCGTCAGGACTCCGAGTTGAATACATTTCAAACTCTTCTCCTATAAATTAAAAGCTCTAGGACCCTCCAAGACATGCAATCAATCAACTCTCAATTTTCTCTTCTCATCGTTCTCTATATCCTGACTTAAACATTGAAGGATCTACACCGGAGCCACCTTCTTGGTGTGGATATGTTTTGGAGGTATTTGTGCAAAATTTCAGTGGGCGGATTCACCTCGGCCATATTTATCTCAGTGATCGATCTTAAGCGGAGAGATCAACAGCAATAGGGAGAAAGATGATTGCTCAGCTGTGTATGCGCGCGCGCGCGCGCGCGCGAGAGAGAGAGAGAGAGAGGTGAAACATGCCCGATAAAGGAGATCCGAGGCTTATAATACAATCCCTCCACCCAGTAAAGACCAAGTGGGGACGAAATGGATAGCTGCCCAAACTGAACGCCAGAGAGATCGAATTTTGGCCATGCGATCTACATCGACATTTGGGGGAGATGGGGATGGCCGATGGGGATCACCTACGCTTTCGTGGACCGCATATGAGAGAAGTGAGTCAATCATCCGCCCAGAAATTTCTACTTTCCTTCTCTCATTTAATTCTTTCTTTTTTTAATCACAAACAAAGGTGTTTAAATTAGTGATGGCGACTGGGGAGGAAAAGAGGAGGATTAGCTCGAGCCGGTGGACTGCCACAAGGATAGAAGAAAGAATTAAAAAAATGACAAATTTTTTTTTTGAAATAATGGGACCTTTTGTTTTTTTTATCTGAAGGATAAAATAGCAGTCTTATAAGCATGGAGAGAACTGAGAAGAATGGTCTCGAACGAAAACTTCGGGGAGAAGCAATCAATTTGCTTGGAAGCCAAACAAGATGGAATAGAATTATAGAAGATTGGTTAGAGTTGGAAGTGAAGCATACCTGAAGCCGTGGGTTCTAGAGGATTCCCGAAGGGAGAAGGAAAAAAAGTCGGGTTCCAACGGTGAGGCAACCAAATCGGCCGACGACGGTGGCGGCGCAGTGACGGCCAGATGCGACGGCCCTATTTGAATCAAAGACGGCCTTTTTTGGGTCTTCCCTCACCCCGCATCTCTCTTCTCTCTCTCTTTTTTTTTCATTCGATTCCGGTAAAGTCGGTTCTCTACCTTTTAAAACTTCTTGTTTCCAGTACCAGCCAATTTCGGGGGACCAAACACCGACATATACGAAATTTAACTTAACAAATCTAACTTATATATAAGAGCTGTGGAAAAGTTGAGGGAGGCCAAGGCCCCCCTTGCCCCCCCAGCGGTCCGCCTCTGGTTGCATGAATGGAGAGGTCCCCATGTGAGAAGGAACAAGGTTTGGCCGAGACCAATGCTTCGCTGGTTTCTACAGTAGAGTACTGCTAAGGGCTTGGCCATTGCATGTTTCTCTCAAGCCTTTGCAAGAGGGAATCCTCTAGGATCCGTGTTTTTCTTGAGACCCAACTGTCAAGTACGAGCCTCGCTTAGGTCAGATGATGGATTTCGCCATCATAGAGTACTTATGCGGTGGAGTCCAGAGGTCAGTCTAGGGGTATCATGGTGATGTGGCATTGTGAGCGAGCATTGTGGCTCGCTCAGAGTAGATATCTTTCACAAATGCGAGTAGCAAGTTATTTTAGTCATTTTGGAGCAGACCAGTGGCCCTTGGCTTCTGTTTGCTATCTGTTGGGTATAAAATACCCAAAGCCGAAGTTCTCAGCAGAATCGACTCCAACCTCAGGGGGGATTCCGCCCGGACTCCTACGGGAGCTGGGCTCCGTCGCCAACTTCAACCGCCGGTAAGATCCGTCCGGACTCCTACGGGAGCCGGACTTCGCACCTAACTTTAATTGCAGGAGGACTCCGCCCGGACTCCTACGGGAGCCGGGCTCTGCCCGCAACATCAACTCTGAGAGGACTCTGCCCGGACTCCTACCGGAGCCGGGCTCAGCCCACGACTCCAACCTCAAGGGGGACTCCGCCCGGACTCCTACTGGAGCCGGGCTCCGTCGCCAAATTCAAACGCCGGTAAGATCCGTCCGGACTCCTACGGGAGCCGGACTTCGCACCTAACTTTAATTGCAGGAGAACTCCGCCCGGACTCCTACGGGAGCCGGGCTCCGCCCGCAACATCAACTCTGAGAGGACTCTGCCCGGACTCCTACGGGAGCCGGGCTCCGCCCACGACTCCAACCTCAAGGGGGACTCCGTCCGGACTCCTACGGGAGCCGGGCTCCGTCGCCAACTTCAACCGCCGGTAAGATCCGTCCGGACTCCTACGAGAGCCGGACTTCGCACCTAACTTTAATTGCAGGAGGACTCCGCCCGGACTCCTACGGGAGCCGGGCTCCGCCCGCAACATCAACTCTGAGAGGACTCCGCCCGGACTCCTATGGGAGCCGAGCTCCGCCCACGACTCCAACCTCAAGGGGGACTCCGCCCGGACTCCTACGGGAGCCGGGCTCCGTCGCCAACTTCAACCGCCGGTAAGATCCGTCCGGACTCCTACGGGAGCCGGACTTCGCACCTAACTTTAATTGCAGGAGGACTCCGCCCGGACTCCTACGGGAGCCGGGCTCCGCCCGCAACATCAACTCTGAGAGGACTCCGTCCGGACTCCTACGGGAGCCGGGCTCCGCCCACGACTCCAACCTCAAGGGGGACTCCGTCCGGACTCCTACGGGAGCCGAGCTCCATCGCCAACTTCAACCGCCGGTAAGATCCGTCCGGACTCCTACGGGAGCCGGACTTCGCACCTAACTTTAATTGCAGGAGGACTCCACCCGGACTCCTTCGGGAGCCGGGCTCCGCCCGCAACATCAACTCTAAGAGGACTCTGCCCGGACTCCTACGGGAGCCGGGCTCCGCCCATGACTCCAACCTCAAGGGGGACTCCGCCCGGACTCCTATGGGAGCCGGGCTCCGTCGCCAACTTCAACCGCCGGTAAGATCCGTCCGGACTCCTACGGGAGCCGGACTTCACACCTAACTTTAATTGCAGGAGGACTCCGTCCGGACTCCTACGGGAGCCGGGCTTCGCCCACGACTCCAACCTCAAGGGGGACTCCGCCCGGACTCCTACGGGAGCTGGACTCCGTCGCCAACTTCAACCGCCGGTAAGATCCATCCGAACTCCTACGGGAGCCGGACTTCGCACCTAACTTTAATTGCAGGAGGACTCCGCCCGAACTCCTACGGGAGCCGGGCTCCGCCCGCAACATCAACTCTGAGAGGACTCTGCCCGGACTCCTACGGGAGCCGGGCTCTGCCCACGACTCCAACCTCAAGGGGAACTCCGCCCGGACTCCTACGGGAGCCGAGCTCCGTCGCCAACTTCAATCGCCGGTAAGATCCGTCCGGACTCCTACGGGAGCCGGACTTCGCACCTGACTTTAATTGCAGGAGGACTCCGCCCGGACTCCTATGGGAGCCGGACTCCGTCATCAGCTCCGACCGCTGCCGAACTTCAGCCGACGGATCTGCACTCCCAGGCGCGATACAGCAACCACCACGATCCCGCTCCACTTCCTGCGGCGGATTCCGCGCAGCTCCATCACTCCCTGACAAGCCACGATAACGGCCACAATCTTGCTCCACTTCCTGCGATGGATACCGCGCGATTCTTCCATCCGCTGGCAAGTCGCGACAACGGACGCCGCTCCACTTTCCTCGGCAGACTCCACGTGGCACACTCCGATGATAGCCATGGGTCCACTCCACTACTCTTTGCAACAAACTCTGCCTGACCCTGGGCAGCCCACTGCCAGACGGTTACAGATATCGCTATCAGGCTACCGTCCCCTCCGCCTATAAAAGGGGGTCCTAGATACGTTATTCTATAAGCTCTAATTCTTTACCTCAAAACTCTGCTAAGTTCTCCGTTCGAGCACTCCATTCTTGTTGAGGCAGAGAACTGACTTGAGCGTCGGAGGGTCTTGCCGGAGTAACCCCACCTCCGGTTTAGACTTCCTTTGCAGATCCCGGCGGCGACCGCGACTCCCTCGACTCCAGCTTCTCCGGCGCAAGCGAATTTTTGCACCAACAGGATTGACGCTAGAGGAAGAGGTGCGAACCTCCGCAGTACCCTTGTTCTTAAAGGAGCGCTCAACGAAGCCGCCTTCGATCGTCTCCTCCGACATCCATTTCTTGTTTCCCCCATGGGATCCTTACTCGATGCCTCCCCACAAGGCATCCACGCGACGGTCCATGGCCTCCACGGCCAGATC